>NW_017059997.1:0-237 GCF_001483705.2 Eufriesea mexicana | reverse complement strand
ATTGAAAATATGGTGAATTAAATTTTGGAGAAGAGGAATGATAAATTTTGTTGTTTTAATTTTAGAACCTTTGATAAAATATTATAAACAGGAAGTAAGAATTAGTAAGGAGTGAATTAAACCTACGAAGAATTTAATTTTGAATAATGTATTTTTAATGCAAATAAAATATTACATTGGGAAATAGGACAACCTTGAATGATTATGGTATTTAAAATTAATTTTGAAGTCTAATTG
>NW_017059996.1:0-237 GCF_001483705.2 Eufriesea mexicana | reverse complement strand
GTTAGGTTAGGAATCTGTGCTATTGGTTGCTATTTGGTGGTATTTTGCGCTTTACTGTGTTCTACTGTGCTCTGTTGTACTCTTCTGCGCTTTACTGTGCTCTCCTGTGCTCTGCTGCGCTTTCCTGTGTTCTGCTTTGCTCTGCTGTGATTACATTAAGTAAGGTAGAGTAGGTTAGATTAGGTTAGGTATCTGTGCAGTAGCAAATACTTCACACGTTCCCGGAACCTCTTCGGT
>NW_017059995.1:0-237 GCF_001483705.2 Eufriesea mexicana | reverse complement strand
ATGGTATCTTTCCTCCTTATTTATACAAGAAAGTTGGCTCACCGCGATATTAGTCGAAAATGTAAATAAAATTGAATTTTCCAGACAGATTCTAAAGAATTGCAACTGCTATGGCACACCAATAGTATCCTTCCACCTTAATTACGCAAGAATGTTAGCTCACCACCATATTATTCGAAAATGTCAATGAAATTGAATTTTCCAGCCAGATTATATAGCACTGCAATGACTACAGTG
>NW_017059994.1:0-237 GCF_001483705.2 Eufriesea mexicana | reverse complement strand
TACGTTTGTATGTGTTACGATTTGTTAGGTTAGGAGTGGGTAGCTTTGACTTTAGCGCTGTATCCTGCTACTATGTGGATTTCTGCGCCCTGCAGTGCTCCAATATGCCCTGCTTTGCTCTCGGCAGGCCAGCAGCGGTGGCCTCGGCCTGTTATAATTACATATTCTACGTTTGGTTAGATAAGGTTAGGTCTGGTGTTGGCTACGTTGGCTTTGACTATCGTGTTGTACACTGAT
>NW_017059993.1:0-237 GCF_001483705.2 Eufriesea mexicana | reverse complement strand
TGATTGTCTCGTCATGTTAGGTTGACCTATGTTGCGTTTGGGTATGTTACGTTTGGCTTGGCTCGGTGGGCGTCATTGACTTTTGAGATTTTCGCTCCTATTCGGTGGATTTCTGCTCTCTAGTGTGCTCTAATATGCTTCGATTGCCTCTGCAGATGCCAGCAATATAGTTTCCGTCACGCTACGTTGAGTTATACTACGTTTTTGTGGGATAGAATATGTCAATTTGGGTAAGTG
>NW_017059992.1:0-237 GCF_001483705.2 Eufriesea mexicana | reverse complement strand
AGCATAGTAGAGCTATGTAGATAGCAGAAATTCACCGAATATTGGTGTGTAGCACAAATGTTGTAGCTACCCTATCCTAGCCAAGCCAAACGTAACACAATCAAACGTAGCCTAACTAATGGTAACGGGCCGAGCCCCAGCGACAAGCAGAGGATAAGAGAGTACCGTAAAGCACAGTAGCACACCGCATTGCAGTGTATATCACAAAAGTTGAAGATATCCAAACTTACCATGTTC
>NW_017059991.1:0-237 GCF_001483705.2 Eufriesea mexicana | reverse complement strand
GTATGTGTGGATGTACGCATGTACGCATGTATGGATGTACGGATGCATTGATATATGGATGAGCGTGTGCTTGAATGGATGGGAGGATGGACGGAAGAACGGATGTATATATGGATGTTTTTATGGATGTATGTAGGGATGTAAGCATGGACGTATGTATGGATGTATGTAAGAATGTATGTATGGATGTATGTATGTATGGATGGATGGATGGATGGATTGTTGTATGGATGTATG
>NW_017059990.1:0-237 GCF_001483705.2 Eufriesea mexicana | reverse complement strand
GAGCCAGTGCCTAAGAAGCAACGTGAACGACGACGACAACGCGGAGGCAGAACCAGCAGAGGCAGAAGAAGAAGAAGAAGAAGAAGGAGAAGAAGAAGAAGAAGAGGAGGAGGAAGAAGAAGAAGAGGATGAACACGAAGCAGCAGCGTCACAGAAGAAGAAGAAGAAGAAGAGGAGGAGGAGGAGGAAGAAACGGTAAAAGAAGCAACGGCCATGGAATTCACGTGCACGAACGAC
>NW_017059989.1:0-237 GCF_001483705.2 Eufriesea mexicana | reverse complement strand
TTGCCATTGGTTGAAGGCGATAGGCGACCTATTCACCAAGCTATAACAGATTATAGATTTTGATTAGGCCTATCCCCAGGCAAGTAGGTGGCAGTACTTGAGATTGGATTGAATGCGTTATGCGATCCATTCACCAAGCTATAACAGGTTATAGATTTTGAATAAACTTATTCGCTGGCAAGTATCTGGCTGTATTTGCCATTGGATTGCAGGCGATAGGCGATCTATTCACCAAGC
>NW_017059988.1:0-237 GCF_001483705.2 Eufriesea mexicana | reverse complement strand
TCTAACGTACTATAATAAGCACTGCCTGGCTCTGGGGTGGCCAGTGATAGTTTTCTCGGAACGATAGGTTGGGCTATGTTGCGTTTGGGTATGTAAAGTTTGGCTTGGTTAGGACAGGCTAGTTTGACTTTCGCTCTGTAAACGGCTTTTCGGCGTATTTCTGTGATCTACTGTGTTCTACTACATTCTGCTTTGCTCTGGGGATATTAGGAGCAGTGGCCACTGCACGTTGCGCAG
>NW_017059987.1:0-237 GCF_001483705.2 Eufriesea mexicana | reverse complement strand
ACTAATTCGCGTAGAGTGATTTTTTCCTTAAAGGGAGTGGATATTTTTTTCCGGTTTCGATCGTGCGTTTTCGAGAAATAGTGCCGAATGTGTCAGTGGCTCTCAGGTCGTGCTGCGCAATTGACTTTTTTGGCTTCTATCTTCAAAATGAGGCTTTTGGCTCCGGTTTTTTTTACTTATCAGTGTTGTGTGAATTCTTCCTTAACGGGATTGGATATTTTTTTTCAGTTTCGAGCG
>NW_017059986.1:0-237 GCF_001483705.2 Eufriesea mexicana | reverse complement strand
CCCATACATTCAACCATACATACATCCATACATACATCCTTACATACATCCATACATACATCCTTACATACATTCATAGAAACACCCATACATGTATCCATGCATACAACCATACATACATCCATACATACACCCATGCATACATCCATACATACAACCATACAAACATCCATACATACATCCATACATCCATCTTTCCATCCGTTCATCCATGCATCCATACATCCATCCATCCAT
>NW_017059985.1:0-237 GCF_001483705.2 Eufriesea mexicana | reverse complement strand
TTTGTGATTTACGAATTATAAATTTAAGTCTGCGTTTCAATTTTCCTGTAAAATCGGCATTAACTTTCCGGACAAGCCAATATACGCGAAGAACACGTGAATCAGAACAGGGGCGGAACACCCTTTCTCGGAGCCCTGCGCAACAGGAAAGAAGCTGCACTCGTATACAAGGATCCTCTTCCGGAAGGGGTACTCATTATTCCTTATTATCCCTGAAGATCCACGTCTGCTGCCATA
>NW_017059984.1:0-237 GCF_001483705.2 Eufriesea mexicana | reverse complement strand
TGCAGCATTGCAATGGCTATAGCACGCCAAAAGGATCTTTCCTGCATACTTATGCAAGGAAGGCGGCTCACCACGATATTAGTCGAAAATGTCAATGGAATTTAATTTTCCAGCAAGATTCTATTGCATTGCAATGCCTATAGCACGTCAATCGAATCTACCCAGCTTATTTACGAAAGAAGAATAGCTCACCACGATAATAGTCGAAACTGTCAATAGTATTGAACTTTCCAGCCA
>NW_017059983.1:0-237 GCF_001483705.2 Eufriesea mexicana | reverse complement strand
AGACAGGTTCTACCGCATTGCAATGGCTATAGCACGCCAACAGTATATTCCCTCCTTATTTATACAAATAAGTTGGCTCACCACGATATCAGTCGAAAATGTCAGTAAAATCGAATTTTCCAGCAAGATTCTGTAACATTGCAATGACTACAGCACGCCAACAGAATCTTTTCACCTTATTTATGCAAGAAAGCTAGCTCACAACGATATTAGACGAAAGTGTCAATAAAATTGAAT
>NW_017059982.1:0-237 GCF_001483705.2 Eufriesea mexicana | reverse complement strand
AGGCCAGCAGTAGCGGTCGTGGCATGATAGGTTGTGGCAGGTTACGCTTGGTTAGGCTAGGTTTGGCTACGTTTAGTCTGAATGGCATCGACTTTTGTGTTATACCCTGCTATTCGGCTGATTTCTGCTGTCTACTGAGCTGTAGTATGTTCTGCTTAGCTCTGGGGATGCCTATAATATTGGTCTCGGCACGATAGGTTGAGATAGGATACGCTTGGTTAGGCTATGTTAGGCTAA
>NW_017059981.1:0-237 GCF_001483705.2 Eufriesea mexicana | reverse complement strand
CTTCTAACCTGACCAAGCGTAACATAACCAAACGTAACCCAACTCATCCCGAAGACCCTCAAGCACTATTGCAGGCCTCCACAGAGCCAACCAGAGCACATTTGTGGAGAGTAAAACGCAGAAATCCGTAGAACCACAGGGTACATCGGAAAGGTGAAAGCTACACAAGCCAAACCCAAACCAACAGAACATAACCAAACATAGCGTAAATCCAACTATCGTGCCGCGACCGTCGTT
>NW_017059980.1:0-237 GCF_001483705.2 Eufriesea mexicana | reverse complement strand
TGGCATGACCTGAACTGACCTGACTGACCTGAACTGACCAGGCCTGTCTTGACCTGACCTGACATGACCTTGCCTGACCTGACATGACCTGATCTAAATTGACCTGACTTTGCCCGACCTGGCCTGACCTGAACTGACTGATCTGACCTGACCTGACCTGACCTGACTTGACCAGACCTAACCAGACCTGACCTGGCCCGACCAGCCCCAACCTTGCCTGGCCTGAGATGACCTGAT
>NW_017059979.1:0-237 GCF_001483705.2 Eufriesea mexicana | reverse complement strand
AGAGCGTAGAAATCTGCAGAGTGGCAGCATAAAGCATAAAAGGCAAAGCAATCATAATCAAACTTAAACTAACCTAGCCAAGCCAAACGTAACATAACTAAAACAAATGTGCGGAGACCATTGTTTCTTACCTCCACATATCCAGGCCGAATACACTGGAGCACAGTAGAGCACAATAATACACCGCAATGCTGCGTATAGCACGAAAGTAGAAGATATCCTGACATAGCCTGCCCT
>NW_017059978.1:0-237 GCF_001483705.2 Eufriesea mexicana | reverse complement strand
CGAGGTAAGATACTATTGGTTTTGCTATTGTCATTGCAATGCACAAGAATCTGACTGAAAAGTTCAATTCTATTGACATTTTCGACTAATAACGTGTGATCAAGATATTGTTCATAAATAAGGAGGAAAGATGCTATTCGTTTGCTATAGCCATTGCATTGCTTCAGAATCTGGCTGAAAAGTTTAATTCTATTGACATTCTCGAATAATATCGCCGTGGGCAAACTTGTCTGAATA
>NW_017059977.1:0-237 GCF_001483705.2 Eufriesea mexicana | reverse complement strand
GTCTTCGGATCGATCTTCTTAGTTACCGGAACTGATACGGTGCAGCGAGCGTGTGGTAAGGATATACTTTCTACTTGGTACAGCGGGGTGTTTAGAGCAGGGTTCCTTACCCTAACTATCCCTCGCCCTGACGATTCTACTCCCAGTTTCGTAGAATTCCGACGAACAAATCCCAACTGATCTGAATAAATCTGGACTGATCTGAACGGATCTGAATAAATCCGGATAGCTCCGAAC
>NW_017059976.1:0-237 GCF_001483705.2 Eufriesea mexicana | reverse complement strand
CCTAACGCGAGGTAATTAAACTAATTAAACCTATTGTTTCGACACCTGTATCACCTGGTTTCACTCGCGGTGGGTCAGTTACACGAGTCAGCCACTAAGCTTCGTAACGATAAACGCGATTTATTAAACCTAAACGTACATGTTGCACCCCCTTGCACTGTAGCTCTCTAGTTTCGAGTTGCACGATGGTGCAAGGTCCACTACGCTGACGCGACGGGGTCGAGGATCTAATCAAGC
>NW_017059975.1:0-237 GCF_001483705.2 Eufriesea mexicana | reverse complement strand
ACCTAACACAATCTAACCTGAACTGACCTGACCTGTCCTGACCTGACCTGACTTGACCTGACCGTACCTGGCCTGACGTGTCCTGCCGTGAAGTGACCTAACCTATCCTGGCCTGACCTGACCGAGCCAGACCTCTCCGGACCTGACCTCACCTGACATTGCCTGACCTGACCGGACCTAACCTGTCCATCCTGGAATGTCCTAGCCTGCCCTGACTTGAACTGACCTTACCTGTCG
>NW_017059974.1:0-237 GCF_001483705.2 Eufriesea mexicana | reverse complement strand
AGCCGTGCCGTAAAATTTTCGCTCGATTCTACAACTTTGTATCAGGATAACATGACTTGATGGGAGGTCGTTCGCTGAGACTGTTCCATGAATTCTCGGACAATACTTTTGCAGCCGTGCCGTAAAATTTTCGCCCGATTTTACACCTTTGTATCAGAATAACATGACATGATGGGAGGTCGTTCGCCGAGACTGTTCCAAGAAATGACGTCATTTCCAAGAATTCTCGGACAATAC
>NW_017059973.1:0-237 GCF_001483705.2 Eufriesea mexicana | reverse complement strand
ACCTAACCTAACAAAACGTAACCTACCTCAAGCATACATGCAACGAAAACAACTGCTGGCCTCCCCAGAACCAAGCAGTGGCTTGTAGAGCAGCTTACAGAGCAGAAATCCATCGGAAAGCCGTGTATAACGCAAAAGTCAGCGTTACCCTAATCAAACGTAGTCTAACTCAACATGACGTGCCGGCAACACTATTGTTCGCTTCTCCAGTAGCAAGCGGAACACATTAGGGCACTG
>NW_017059972.1:0-237 GCF_001483705.2 Eufriesea mexicana | reverse complement strand
ATCGGTGAAGTGGAGCAAGTATTTGGGAGAAATTGGAGGATGATAGTTCTTATCTCGGGATAGAGATAATCTTGGAGTCTTTTAGGGTAACCTATCGAGTGAAAAGATAGACAGGTTCTTTCTGTTTTCGTATTCTGATTGGATTAAAAGCTAGTAATCTTCAGAATAAGGATAATTGTAGAATATGGGATGTAGAATTTTAGTTTCTTTCATGTTCTCCTCTATCAGCTTTTAACT
>NW_017059971.1:0-237 GCF_001483705.2 Eufriesea mexicana | reverse complement strand
GAATCTTTCCTCGTTATTTATGCAAGGAGGTTTGATAACCGCGATATTAGCCGAAAATGTCAAAAAAATTAAATTTTTCAGTCAGATTCTGTAGCATTGCAATGGATATAGCACGACAATAGCATCTTTCCTACTTATCTAAGCAAGAAAGTTTGCACACCACGGCAGTAGTCACATATGTGAATAAAACTGCATTTCCCATGCAGATTCCATAGCATTGCAATGGCTATAGCACAC
>NW_017059970.1:0-237 GCF_001483705.2 Eufriesea mexicana | reverse complement strand
TTAGAACACAGTAGAGCGCAGAAGCACGCATAGGTTTGTACAGCACAAAAGTGTATGATATCCAATCCTAACCTGCCAAACGTAACATAACTAGCATAGCTCAACCTTACGTGCGAAGGCCACTTTTGTTGGCCTCACCAAAGCCAAGAAGAAAATACTAGAGCACAGCATGGTGCAGAGGTCCAAATCATTGGAGTGTATAGCACAAGACTCAAACATATTCTGACAGAACTCGCT
>NW_017059969.1:0-237 GCF_001483705.2 Eufriesea mexicana | reverse complement strand
ACTTAAAAAATTAGGATTTTATGTATAAATTCTACGTAAAGAAATAATACCAATATAATAATAATACTATTCGATAAATTTTATATTTTAATTCCTATGGAAAATAATCCTTCGTTCAATACTAAATGGAAAGCCTATTTTCCTTCTCATTTGATTCGCGAAAAAGAAGAATGCACTAATTTTAATATTAAGCAACAAATTACTATGTTATTACACGTCTCGTTTAATTAATCAATA
>NW_017059968.1:0-237 GCF_001483705.2 Eufriesea mexicana | reverse complement strand
AGCAATTCTAGAATGGCAAAAGACATATCCATCATCCTCCGAGACATTAATAAATGACAACTCAGTACTAAGTTCAGCCATCATTACAGTACTGTAGCCGTTGGACCCATTTGTTTACTGATGATGTATGCTGCAAGACAAGTCTCGAATATCCAATCCGCTACAGCTCGTGATATTAACAATGGACATGGCAGAACTGATCACAGCGAACATCACAGAAATGCAGCCGCTGGTTTA
>NW_017059967.1:0-237 GCF_001483705.2 Eufriesea mexicana | reverse complement strand
GAACACTGTTGGAATTACATTGATCCGTTCACTCATGACGTAAATTCCAAGGCAAGGCCAGGAATATCAATGTTTAGCACGATTATTGCTATAGATATTAATAACTCTAAGTACGGTTATATGCACATCCATTGACACAGCACTGTAGAATTGGATTGCTCTCCCCAATGACGGTTTTATTTCACAGTACTACTAGAATAATCATTGCATACATGAGTTATGGCTATAGATACTTAC
>NW_017059966.1:0-237 GCF_001483705.2 Eufriesea mexicana | reverse complement strand
GGATGGGTGCATATATGGTTGTATGTATGGATATATGTATGGGGATATGAATGGGTTTATGCCTGGGTGTATGTATGGATGTCAATGTGGATATGTGTAGGGATGTATGTATGGATGTATGTGTGTATGTATGAATGTTTGGCTGCATGGATGTATGTATGTATGGATGTGTGGATGTATGGATGTATGGATGTATGGATGTATGGAAGTACGGATGTATGGATGAACGTTTGAGTT
>NW_017059965.1:0-237 GCF_001483705.2 Eufriesea mexicana | reverse complement strand
CGACTTTGTATTAGGATAACATATCATGATAGGCAGTCGCTCGACGAGACACTTCCAAGAAATCACGTCATTTCCAAGAATTCTCAGGCAGCGCTTCTGTAGCCGTGCCGCAAAATTTTCAGGCGATTTCGCGATTTTGTATCAGGATAACATAACATGACAGGAGGTCACTCAACGAGATAATTCCAAGAAATGACGTCATTTCCTAGAATTCTCAAGCGATACTTTTGCAGCCTC
>NW_017059964.1:0-237 GCF_001483705.2 Eufriesea mexicana | reverse complement strand
CACAAATGCATTCATCCATACGTACAACCATACAAGCATCCTTCCATACATCCACACGTACATGCACCCATACATCCATCCATCCATACACGCAAACATCCATACATCCATACATCCACACATATATACATCCATACATCCATACATCCGTACATCCGTCCTTCCATACCTCAATCCACCCATACATCCATCCATCCATACAACCATTTATCCATACATACATCCATCCGTACATCC
>NW_017059963.1:0-237 GCF_001483705.2 Eufriesea mexicana | reverse complement strand
TTTTCCTCTCCTAACCTAACCAAACGTAACATAACCGTACGTAATATATCTCAACCTTAGGAGCAAGGACCACTATTGTTGGCATCGACAGGGCCAGGCGGATCATACTAGAAAACAGTATAGCGCGGAAATCCACAGAACTTCAGTGTATACCATGCAAGTCAAGGCAATCCTAGCCTAACCCAGACCAACATAACCTATCCAAACGTTGCCTCACTCGATCTAACGTGCTGAGGC
>NW_017059962.1:0-237 GCF_001483705.2 Eufriesea mexicana | reverse complement strand
CTCAAACTAACGTGTCGCGACCAGTATTGCTGGCAGCCACAGTACCAGGCAGAGCATAATAGGATAGAGTGGTGCGCAGAATCCATAGGAGCGTAGTGCATTGCAGATGAGTCGAAGTTGCCCTCACCTAAACAACTCTAACCTAACCAAAGGTAACGCAGCCTCCGCAAGCTAACGTGCCGAAGCAACTGAAACTGGCCTCCCCAGAGGCAAGGAGATCCTACTAGGGCACAGTTG
>NW_017059961.1:0-237 GCF_001483705.2 Eufriesea mexicana | reverse complement strand
GGCTTAGGCTTTTGTGCTATACACTGCTCTCCGGTGGATTCCTGCGCTCTACATTGCCCTACTGTACTCTGCTCGACTCTCTGGTGTCCAAACATAGTGGTGGCGGCACGTTAGTTTGAGACAGAATACGTTCGGTTAGGTTAGGTTACGTCGCGTTAGATTAGGATAGCCTTCACATTTGTCCTACACGCGTCCATTCTATGGATATCAGCGCTCTACCGTGAGCTATTGCACTCT
>NW_017059960.1:0-237 GCF_001483705.2 Eufriesea mexicana | reverse complement strand
CATTAGTCGAAAATGTCAATAAAATTTAATTTTCCGGACAGATTCTATAGCATTGCAATGGCATAGCACGACAATAGTATATTTCCCCCTTATTTATGCAAAAACCTCGGCCACCACGAGATTAGCCGAAAACGTAAATAAAATTTTATTTTCCTGCCAGATTCTACACCTTTTCTATAGCTATAGCAGGCCAATAGAGTAATTGGTCCATATTTATACAAGAAAGTTAGGTGACCT
>NW_017059959.1:0-237 GCF_001483705.2 Eufriesea mexicana | reverse complement strand
TAGCCGACCTATACAATGATTACTCTAGAGTTGCTGACAAGAATCATATAATCAGTCATAAAATTGTTCCAATTAAAGTAAAAGTTCCAGTTAAAGTACTGGGATCATACTTGTACTCAGTACCCTTCGTCGAACGTTAATTTCTCGAGAGGTAATGCGCCAGTACATAGCCTATCTCGACTTGCAATAGAATTTATTTCATCAGGGAGCAGAATATTAAGACGGCTGCATTACTGC
>NW_017059958.1:0-237 GCF_001483705.2 Eufriesea mexicana | reverse complement strand
TCGGTTACGTTTGGTAACGTTACGACTGGTCAGGTCAGGAAAGGATAGCTATGACTATTGCGCCTTACACTGCTTTCGGTAGATTTCTGCGCTCTGCTGTGCTCTAATATACTCAGCTTGTCACTGGGGAGTCCAGCAATAGTGGCCTCGGTACATAAGGTTCAGTTAGGTAACGTTTGGTTTGGTTGGGTTTGGTTGGCTTCGGTTAGGGTAACATAGACTCTTGTCCTGTCCACT
>NW_017059957.1:0-237 GCF_001483705.2 Eufriesea mexicana | reverse complement strand
GCTCGTTAGTATGAGCTATGTTACGTTTGGTCACGTTACGGCTTGGTTAGGTTAGGTCAGGGTTGATATGACTTTTCTGCTATACACTACTACTCGGAGGTTTTATACGCTCTACTCTGTTCTGGTAGGCTCTGTTTTGGTCTGAACTGGCCAGATATAGTGATCTCTGCACGCTAGGTTTGGATAAGTTAGTTGGGAGATGTTAGAACAGCTTTGACTTTTCTGCTATACGCTGCC
>NW_017059956.1:0-237 GCF_001483705.2 Eufriesea mexicana | reverse complement strand
GCGCTCTAAGGGTTAAAAAAGAACTGTAATCAATATATTCACTCATATTCATCGTATCGCTGAAATTACTATAATAATATAAAATGTTATAGTTAGGTACCCATTAAAGATCGGTGGTTCTAGTGTTAAAGGAAAAGTTATGTTATGAACCCGTTTCCCAAGACAGAACAGTTGGAGTTTCCGAGTTTGAGGTATAAAGGTAGGGGTTACAAACGAAAAAATTAATTCCGGAATATT
>NW_017059955.1:0-237 GCF_001483705.2 Eufriesea mexicana | reverse complement strand
CCCGTCCATACACACATCCTTCCATACATCCATCCAGCCACACAAACACCCATCCTTACATCCAACGATCCATACATCTATCCAACCATTCATCCAACTTCCAATACAAACATCCATCCACACATCCACCCATCCATACATCCGTCGAACCATACATCCACCCATCCATTCAATCTCCCATCCATACATCCATCGATCCATACATCTATCCATTCATACATCCATTCATCCATACAT
>NW_017059954.1:0-237 GCF_001483705.2 Eufriesea mexicana | reverse complement strand
GAGGGCGCTTGTTTTCACAAAAATGGCGCACATCGTAACTCAGTTGCTGCCATATGGTATGGCTACTACGTATCAAAATCTGTCGTAGTCAAGGGGTTAAAGCGTGCAGATGTCCAGTGCTTTTCCTCCTCTGGTTCGTGCTCGAGTCGGTCGAATTCGCGTGTTTTGCCGGCGTATTCAAAGCGTGACTCGTTCTCCGCGGGTTAAATGGTAATTTCCTCTGACCCGTCGTATCTC
>NW_017059953.1:0-237 GCF_001483705.2 Eufriesea mexicana | reverse complement strand
ATATTCCCTGCTCTGCTCTGGGAAAAACAGAAATTGTGGCCGCGGCGCGTTATGTTTGGTTAGCTTCCGTGTGGTCATGTTAGGATTGTTTGGTTTAGTTAGGGATATTTTTGCCTTTTACGCTATAAACTGCCATTTATTGGACTCCAGCGCTCAGCTCTCCCCTAACGTGTCCGACTTGACTCTGGGAAGTGCAGCAACAGTGACCTCGGCACGTCAGGTTGACCTATGGTACGT
>NW_017059952.1:0-237 GCF_001483705.2 Eufriesea mexicana | reverse complement strand
GCTTCCGTCCTTCCCTGATCCAAGCAGAATACAGCAGAGCAAAGTGGATCAAAGGAATGCAGCAAATAGCAGTGTGTGGCACGAAAGCCAAAGCCATCCTAACGAAACTTAACCTAATCTCACCAATTCAAACATAACCTAACCAAACATAAAGCGCCACGAACACAATTGCCCGCCACGCCAGAGTCGAGCAGAGAATAGCAGAGCTATATAGAGCACAGGAATCCACCGAATAAC
>NW_017059951.1:0-237 GCF_001483705.2 Eufriesea mexicana | reverse complement strand
TTGGATTTCTGCGCCCTAGAGCGTTCCAGTATGCCCTGCTTGACCCTGGAGTGGCTAGAAATATAGGTCGCGTCACGTCAGGCTAAGACAGGATACGGACGGTTACTTTACGATTCACTAGGTTAGCAGAATGTCCATGGCTTTTGTGCTATAGTCTGCTATTAGGTGGATATTTGCGCCCTGCAGTGCTCTAATATTTTCAGCTTGGCTCTGGCAAGCCCAGCAATAGTGATTTGA
>NW_017059950.1:0-237 GCF_001483705.2 Eufriesea mexicana | reverse complement strand
CATAAAGTATGGGTACCTCTGTAGGGACGATAGTGGAGTGCAAAGGGTGAAAAATCGCTTTATTTTATGAGTAGAATAAGAATCTTAAATTTTTCAGAGCAAGGGTTGGAATAAAATTTGATATTAAATTTCAAGGCGAAGACTATGGGAAATGATTTCTGTCAAAATTGCGAAGAATAGAGAAATTACTTTTTTTAAATTAATATTTAGCAAAATATAAAATATTTAAATATCCAT
>NW_017059949.1:0-237 GCF_001483705.2 Eufriesea mexicana | reverse complement strand
CGCAGAAAGCCACCAAATTGCAGTGTACTGCACAAAAGTCAGAAACATCGTAACATAACCAACTCTAACCCAACCGAATCTAACGTAGATTGACTGAACCTGAAGTGCCGCGTGTTATATTGCTGGTCTTCCCAAAGTGGAGCAGCGTGTAGTGGAGCACGGTAGAGCGCGGCCATCCACCGCATTGCAGTGTGCAGCACAAACGTGTAAGAAATTCTAACTCAACCTGTCCTAACC
>NW_017059948.1:0-237 GCF_001483705.2 Eufriesea mexicana | reverse complement strand
TTCGGTGGAATTCTGCGCTCCTCGTTGCTCTACTATACTCTACACGGCTCTGGGGATGCCAGCGATGGTTGCGGTGGCACGGCAGTTTGGGTTATGTTAGGCTTGGTTAGGCTGGGTTTGGATAGGTTTGATTAGGGTGGCCCTTGCTTCTGAGTTGTGCACTGCTATTCGGTTCATTTCTGCGCTCTACTCTGCTCTTATATTTTCTGCTAGGTTCCGTGGTGACCAGCAATAGAG
>NW_017059947.1:0-237 GCF_001483705.2 Eufriesea mexicana | reverse complement strand
CTGGCTGGAAAATTCGATTTTATTGACATTTTCGACTAATATCGTGGTGAGCTAACTTTCTTGGATAATTATGGAAGTAATATCCTATTGTCGTGCTATAGCCATTGCATTGCTATAGATTCTGTGTGGAAAATAAAATTTGATTGGCATTTTCGACTAATATCGTGGTGAGCAAACTTTCTTGCACAAATAAGTAAGAAATATTCTATTGGGGCGATATATCCACTGCAATGCTAC
>NW_017059946.1:0-237 GCF_001483705.2 Eufriesea mexicana | reverse complement strand
GCCACCGTATATCAGTCTATGCCAAGAAAGTCAAAGCTATCCGTATCTAACACTAACGAGCGGGACCTAATCAAACGCAGCATAAGGTAACGTAACGTACCGACCCCACTGTTTCTGGGACTGCCAGACCCATGCTGAACGTACTACAGCACAGTAAAGTGCACAAACCCGCCCAATAGCAGTATATGGCGCAAAAGTCATAGCTAGTCCCTCCTTACCTAACCAATCGTAACGTAA
>NW_017059945.1:0-237 GCF_001483705.2 Eufriesea mexicana | reverse complement strand
ACAAAACATCGCCTGACCCAACCTAGCCGAACGCAACCTGACACAATTTAACGTGCAGAGGGAACAATTCCTGGCCCTCCCGGAGCCACGCTGAAGGAGTTACAGCACTCTATGACACAGGAATCCGCCTAATAGCAGGGTATACCACTAAAGGCGTAGCTATCCTCACCTAACCTAACCAATCGTAGCATATACAAACATAACCCAACTGAACCTAACGCGCCGCCACCACTATTG
>NW_017059944.1:0-237 GCF_001483705.2 Eufriesea mexicana | reverse complement strand
GTACAGTGAAGCAATGTAAAGCGCAGGAGTTCACCGAATTCTGGGGTTTAGCTAAAAAGTCAGGGCTACCCTATCCTAGCCTGACCAAACGTAATGTAACCAAACGTAACATATCCTAACCTTAAGTGCCGAGACCACAATTGCCGGCATCCCCGGAGCCAACCAGAATATACTAGAGCACAGTAGGGCGCAAAAATCCGCCGCATCGCAGTGTACAGCACAAAAGCTAAAGAAGCC
>NW_017059943.1:0-237 GCF_001483705.2 Eufriesea mexicana | reverse complement strand
AATTTTATTCTTCATTTTCGATTTCTTTTTTCGTCTAGAATCACACCCTCCATGGTTGTACCACTGATACTGATGTATTCATGATAATCTATTTAAACTATAGTTACGTGCACGTGTACTCGATAAATATTCAAAATCGATTTTCTCAACAACGAAGGTCTAATCGAAAAATTGTTATTCTTCATTTTCCATTTATTTTTTAACTTAGATTTACCCACTTCTCGGTTGTATTATCGT
>NW_017059942.1:0-237 GCF_001483705.2 Eufriesea mexicana | reverse complement strand
GCAATAGTGGATGTGGCACGTTTGGCTTAGCTTGGTTCCTTTTGGTTAGGTCAGGTTTGGTTAGCAAGGTTTGGTTAATTTCGGTTTGGATGACTTTGACTTTTGTGCTGTGCACTGCTATTCGTAATATTTCAGAATTCCACGTTGCTCTGATATACTCTGGTTAGCTCTCGAGAGGCCAGCAATAGCTCTCCTGGCATGTCGGGCTGGGATACGTAACGTCTGCTTATGCTACGT
>NW_017059941.1:0-237 GCF_001483705.2 Eufriesea mexicana | reverse complement strand
ATTTATTGGCGTACAAACATCTGTCGATGCTTATTCATGAAAAATTTTCTATTTTCAACCCCAGTAAAGGATTGGAAATAAACGAACGGTGTTATTACGAGAGGACGATACAAGACTGTATTAATTTCGTGCTAATTTCAATCCTAAGTATAATTTAGATGCATTGTGTATCAGAATATCAAATATCGTTGTTCGAATAGCAAAAATTACTATAAATTGTCAATTAAAATTTCGTGG
>NW_017059940.1:0-237 GCF_001483705.2 Eufriesea mexicana | reverse complement strand
AGATAAAAATCCCAAAGCACATAAAAAGAACTAGGAAAAAATTTAACACGAATAATCCGCGTCATCAAATGTAAATCCTAAATCGCAAAAAGGAAAATAAGAGTAACCAACACCATCAAACAAAAGCCCCAAAGCACATCCATCCACAATCCACATTATCAAATGTAAAAACCGCATAATACATAACAAAAATAACCAGAAAAATATTTGATAGAAAATATGCAAATCATGAGACAT
>NW_017059939.1:0-237 GCF_001483705.2 Eufriesea mexicana | reverse complement strand
ATAACAAGCCAATACATTGTTTACGGCTTGAATATGCAGAAAAGCTTGCTCGCATCGATATTAGTCAGAGATTTCAATAAAATAGAGCTTTTCGGGCAGACTCGATTGCAATGCAATGGCTATAGCAAACCAATAGGATCTTGCCTCCATATTTACGCAGAAGGGTCTGCTCAACACGATGTTAATCGAAAATCTCAATAAAATTGAAGATTACTGTCAGATTATATTGCAATGCAA
>NW_017059938.1:0-237 GCF_001483705.2 Eufriesea mexicana | reverse complement strand
ACGCAGAAATGCGTAGAACCGCAGTGTATATCGGTAAAGTCAAAGCTACACAAACCTAACCCATAACAAACATAATATATTCATGCATAACCTAATTCAACCAAACGCGCCGGGACCGCTATTGCTGCTGTCCCCAGAGCCAAGCAGGACATCCTAGTGCCCAGCGGAGCGCATGGATATACCATCTATCAGTGTATAGAGCGAAAGCTGGTGCTACCATAGCCAAACTTAGTCTAG
>NW_017059937.1:0-237 GCF_001483705.2 Eufriesea mexicana | reverse complement strand
GAAGTCCACCAAATAGCAGTGCATAGCACAAAGTTCAAAGTTACGGTTTCCTAACATGGCCAATCGTAACATAACCAAACGTAGCTTAACTCAGCCTACCGTGCCGAGAACACAACCTCTCGCCTCCCCAGAGCCGAGCAGAACGAACTAGAGCACAGTATAGTGCAGAAATATACCGCAATGCAGTGTACAGCACTAAAGTCTAAGTTATCCAATCATAAACGGACCGAACCTTAC
>NW_017059936.1:0-237 GCF_001483705.2 Eufriesea mexicana | reverse complement strand
AGCATGATTCTATAGCATAGCAATGGCTATAGCACGCCAATAGCATCTGTCCTCCTTATTTATACAAGAAAGCTACTTCACCACGATATTAGTCGAAAATGTCAATAAAATCGAATTTTCCTGCCTGATTCTATTGCATTGCAATGGCAACAGCACGCCAATAGAATCTTTCCACCTTATCTACGCAAGAAAATTTGCTCACCACGATATTAGAACGAAAATGTAAATAAAATTGAA
>NW_017059935.1:0-237 GCF_001483705.2 Eufriesea mexicana | reverse complement strand
CAATGTGGTGGTCAGCTATTCTGGTCGCGGCACGTTAGGTTGAGATATATTACTTTAGGCAGGGTTTAGTTTTGATGGGTTGGATAAAGGTAGCTTTGTCTTTTGCCCCATACACTGCTGTTCGGTGGATTTCTGCGCTCTACCGTGTCCTAATATTCTGTGCTTTGCTCTGGAGAGACCAGAAGCAGTGGCCGCGGTGCGTTATGTAGTGCTGGGTTACGTTTGGTTAGGTTAGGC
>NW_017059934.1:0-237 GCF_001483705.2 Eufriesea mexicana | reverse complement strand
TCCATATATACATAAATACAAACATCCATACGTACATCCATGCATACATCCTTCCATTCATCCGTTCTAACATCCATACATACATCCGTCCTTCCGTCCATGCACACGTCCATTCATCCACCCGCGCATCCATACATCCATGCATCCGTACATCCTTACATTCGCCCATCCATCCATCCATACATACATACATCCGTACATACACTGCTCAAATACATCTATACATTCAAACATCCA
>NW_017059933.1:0-237 GCF_001483705.2 Eufriesea mexicana | reverse complement strand
CAATATAATCTACTTCATCGCTGAACAGGTTATTCCAACGGCGACAGAGCCCTGTTAATAGAGGTACTAAGGTGCGCATTGGTAATTGCAGGCATTTCCATCCATTGCCATGCTACACATTCACCAACCTAGACTTGCTTCGGAATTTAAATCTCCACTGAGCACATTAATACAACTGCCAGTGCTCTCTATTGCTGGACGTTCCAACTACCGTCCTTGCAATTGTAGATATCTGCA
>NW_017059932.1:0-237 GCF_001483705.2 Eufriesea mexicana | reverse complement strand
TACGCTTGGTTTTGTTACGATTGGTTATGTTACGAGAGGATAGCTTTGACTTTAGTGCAAAGTTTGCTATTAGGTGGATTTCTGCTCCCTGCAGTGCTGTAATATTTTAAACTTGTCTCTGAGAAGAGCAGAAATAGTGGTCTCGGCACGTTATGTTGAGTCAGGTTACGTTCGTTTAGGGTTGGTCAGGCTTCGTTTGGCCGGGATAGCTCAAACTTTGAGCTGTGCTCTACTATT
>NW_017059931.1:0-237 GCF_001483705.2 Eufriesea mexicana | reverse complement strand
CGTAAATGACGCGACACATTGAGAAGAGGGTAGCAGCATTATCCAAATTCTACCCAAACCCGCATGGACCTCATCTTTCACACCACGCGGTACAACAAACATATCACTAAGATATCATCACTACGATGCATTACTATTCTCGAAGAAAAGTCTAGATTTATAATACTTCAAACGACACGATCTTTCGACCGATTTGGTAATTTTTGCACTTGGTATTAATGGGAAGCAACGTTCACA
>NW_017059930.1:0-237 GCF_001483705.2 Eufriesea mexicana | reverse complement strand
TAATAGTAGCAGTATTATTACTGTTATTATTATTCTCAACTCTCTTTTCCTTTTAGACTAATCGAAATTAGGCTTATTTCTATCTTATCATACATGCAAAAATTAATCTTTCTCTGTAAATCAATCAAAATTATATTTTTCTCGGACCTGCGATACTAAACCCTTTCCCTTAGAATATCAAAATATCAAATAAATATAAAAATACTAAAATAAAATAAAAAAGAAAACAGAACAGAA
>NW_017059929.1:0-237 GCF_001483705.2 Eufriesea mexicana | reverse complement strand
GACATTGCAATGCAGTAGAATCTGGAAGGAAAACTCAATTTTATTGACATTTTCGACTAATATAGTGGTGAGCTATCTTCCTTGCATCAGTAACGCGGAAAGATGCTTTTTACGTGCTATAGCCGTTGCAATGATATAGAATGTGGCTGGAAAATACAATTTTGTTGACGTTTGCGACTAATATCGTGGTGAGCTAGCTTCCTTGCGTAAGTATGGAGGGAAGATGCTTTTTAGTGC
>NW_017059928.1:0-237 GCF_001483705.2 Eufriesea mexicana | reverse complement strand
TTGAACCTTTCGTTCAAATCCTAGTGCAATGCAATGACTGTAGCAAACCAATTGTATCTTACCACGTTATTTATGCAGAAAAGCATGCTCAGCACGATATTAGTCGAAAGTGTCAATAGAATTGGACTTTTCAGTCAGATTCAAGGGCAATGCATTGGCTATAGCAAACCAATTGGATCTGTCTTCCTTATTCACGCAGAGAAGCATTCTCAACACGATGTTAGTCGAAAATGACAA
>NW_017059927.1:0-237 GCF_001483705.2 Eufriesea mexicana | reverse complement strand
AGATTCGCAGAGCCATATCTCGGCAATGGGACGAACTCCTCTCGACGCTCGAAAGCGATCCGTTGGGACGCCCCTATAAATTAGTATTGGGGAAGTTAGGGGCATGGGCGCACCCCGTGACCGAGCGTATGGTCCCCGAGCTCTTGCGGCGGGTGATCGACACCCTCTTCCCTCTGGTGGCGGTGGATCGGGTGCAACCCGCTGCAGTGCGGTCGGAACTGGTCGGGTTGTCCGACG
>NW_017059926.1:0-237 GCF_001483705.2 Eufriesea mexicana | reverse complement strand
ATAAAATTGAGTTTTCCAGCCAGGCACTATAGCAATGCAATGGCTATAGCTCGCCAATAGGATTTACCATCCTTAATTATGCAGAAAAGATAGCTCCCAACGATATTAGTCGAAACTATCAATATAATTGAACTTTCCAGCAAGTTTCTATACCATTGCATTGTCTATAGCACTCAAAAAGCATCTTTCCACATTAGTTACGCAAGGAAGTTAGCTCGCAGCGATATTAGTCGAAAA
>NW_017059925.1:0-237 GCF_001483705.2 Eufriesea mexicana | reverse complement strand
AACATCCGTATCATCGATGCATATATACATCCATACATCCGTACATCCGTATCATCCATACATACGTACATGCATACATACATACATACATACATCGATACATACATCCATCCACGTATCCATCTATACACACATCTATACATCCTCGCATCCATACATCCATAAATATTACAATCCGTACAGCCATCCATCGATACTTCCATACATACATACATCCATATATATACATCCATACAT
>NW_017059924.1:0-237 GCF_001483705.2 Eufriesea mexicana | reverse complement strand
GTCAGGTCAGGTCAGGTCAGTCAGGACAGGTCAGGTCAGGGAAGGCCGGTTAAAGTCAGGACAAGTCAGGTCAGATCAGGTCAGGTCAGTCAGGTCAGGTCACGCCAGGTCAGGTCAGGTCAGGTCAGATGAGTTCGGTCAGGTCAGGTCAGGTTAGGTCAGGTATGGTCAGGACAGTCCGGTCAGGTCAGGTCAGGTCAGGTGAGGTCAGGTCATGTCAGGTCAGATGCTGTCAGT
>NW_017059923.1:0-237 GCF_001483705.2 Eufriesea mexicana | reverse complement strand
CGAACGTCTCATAACCTAACCTAGCCCAACTTAACCAAACTCAACATAAAGTGCCGAGGCCACAACTGCTGGCCTCCTAGAGCCAAGCAGGACATACCAGATCACAAGATAGCGCAGAAATGCCCCGAGTAGCAGTGTAGGGCACAAAAGTCGAAGCTATCCCGTCCTAGCCTTGCCAATCGTAACATAACCAAACCTAACTTAATTCAACCTAGCGTGTCGCGACAACTATTGCTG
>NW_017059922.1:0-237 GCF_001483705.2 Eufriesea mexicana | reverse complement strand
GTGTAGCACGAGGGTCAAAGATATCCTAACCCAACTCAACGTAAACTAACCCTGCCAAACGTATCATAACTCATCCTAACGTGCAGCGAACAATGCTGCTGGCCTCCCGAGAGTAGAGCAGAGTATAGTGGGGCAATGTAGAGCGCAGGTGTCCACCGAACTTTAGTGTGTAGGACGAAAGTCAAAGCTTCCATGTTCTAACCTAACCGAACGTAAAATAACTAGACGCAACCTACC
>NW_017059921.1:0-237 GCF_001483705.2 Eufriesea mexicana | reverse complement strand
GCCCTGACCTGAACTGACCTGAACTGACAGCATCTGACCTGACCTGACCTCACCTGACCAGACTTGACCTGACCTGGCATGACCTAACCTGACCTGACTTGATCTGACATGACCTGACCTGACGTGACCTGACGTGAGTGATCTGACCTGACCTGACCTGACCTGACCTGACCAGTCCTGACTTTAACCGGCCATACCAGACATGACCTGTCCTGACCTGACATGACCTGGGCTGAA
>NW_017059920.1:0-237 GCF_001483705.2 Eufriesea mexicana | reverse complement strand
ACAAGGAGGAAAAATTCCATTGGCGTGCTTCAGCCATAGTCATGCAATAGAATCTGTCTGGAAGGATCAATTCTACTGACACTTTCGACAGGTATCACTGTGAGCCAACTTTCAAGCATAAATAATGAGAAAGGGTCCTATTGGCGTTCTACAGCCATTACAATGCCATGGAAGCTGACAGGAAAGTTCAATTTCAATGACATTTTCAACTAATATCGTGGTGTGCAAACCTTCTCG
>NW_017059919.1:0-237 GCF_001483705.2 Eufriesea mexicana | reverse complement strand
ACATAAACGCGGTGAGGAATATTTATTCGCACGTAACTTCGTGAAATTAGAAATACGATAAAAATACGCCGATTTTAATACTTACAAAAATCACCATTCTCGTGTAGAAAATTTCGTTCTATAATTTTTGCAATATTATATTATAATTTTCAAATGGTACAGATAATTTACCATAATTTCCACTATCGCGAAATTAAATATCGGGTATAATGAAATATTTCAGAAACATTCATTTCA
>NW_017059918.1:0-237 GCF_001483705.2 Eufriesea mexicana | reverse complement strand
AGCAGGACATATTAGTGCACAGTAGAGTGCAGAAGGGTATCGAGAAGCCGTTAATAGCACAAAGGGCAGAGTAACCCCATCCTAACCAAGAAAAATGTAACATAACCAAGCATTCCGTAGCCCAACCTAACATGCCGTGACCACTATTTCTGGCAACAACAGTGTCGAGTAGACTATCCTAGAGCAATGTAGAGCGCAGATATACACCGAGTAGCAGCGTATAGCACAAAGGTCAAG
>NW_017059917.1:0-237 GCF_001483705.2 Eufriesea mexicana | reverse complement strand
ACGATATTAGTCGAAAAAGACAATAATATTGAATTTTCCAGCATGATTCTATAGCATTGCAATTGCTATAGCACGCCAGTAGTATCTGTCCTCCTTCTTTATCCAAGAAAGTTACTTCACCCCGATATTAGTCGAAAATGTCAATAGAATTGAATTTTCCTGCCTGATTCTACAGAATTGCAATGGCTGCAGCACGCCAATAGAATCTTTCCTCCTTATCTATGTAAGAAAATTAGC
>NW_017059916.1:0-237 GCF_001483705.2 Eufriesea mexicana | reverse complement strand
AATCCATCAATCCATCATTACATCCATACATACATCGATACATCCATCCATCCATCCATACATAAATACATATATAAATCCATACATCCATACATACGAACATCCATACATTCGTACATCCATACATCCATACACCCATACATCCATACATCTATCCATACAACCATTCATCCGTACGTACATCCATCCATACCTCATTCGTTCATACATCCATCCATCCATCCGTCCAGACATCCA
>NW_017059915.1:0-237 GCF_001483705.2 Eufriesea mexicana | reverse complement strand
CTTGTAACGCATCCCGTTTATTACACGTTGTGGTCTGATCTAATGGAACTTTCTGACGCGAAGCCTGTATTAAACCCCTTTACAGACATATATCTGCACATATTCTCTCCATTGCAAGCGTTTTTACCGTTTTTCTTGAATGATTAATAATTTATTGTATTCTACTACACTCCAAGATATATTTCGAATAATATATAAAAGAAAGGTAAGAAAAGAAATAATAAACACGAATATTAC
>NW_017059914.1:0-237 GCF_001483705.2 Eufriesea mexicana | reverse complement strand
AATAGCAGTCTCGGCACGTTAGGTTGTGTTTGTTTACTTTCGCCTAGGTTTGGTTAAGTTAAGTTCGACCGGGTTAACCTCGCCTTTCGTGATATACACTGCTGTTCGGAGCATATCTGGGCTGTACTGTGCTCTACTGTATTATGCTTAGCCTGGGGAATGCCAGCAATATTTGCCTCGGCACGTTACTCTGGTTTATGCTACGCTTGGTTTATTTAGGTTAGGCAAATTTCGGTA
>NW_017059913.1:0-237 GCF_001483705.2 Eufriesea mexicana | reverse complement strand
AATGGTGTCGGCCCATTATGTTATGTTAGGCTACGCTTGGTTGGGTTAGGTTAGGTAAGGTTAAGTCAGGTTATCTTCGACTTCTGCGCTTTACACAGTATTGCGTCGGATTTCTGCTCCCTGCTGTTCTCTAGTATATTCTGCTCGGCTTACGGGAGGTCAGCAATAGTGGTGTTGGGCGATTGGGTATGGTTAGGTTGTGTCTGGTTGTCCTATGTTTGGATATTTTAAGCTAGG
>NW_017059912.1:0-237 GCF_001483705.2 Eufriesea mexicana | reverse complement strand
GACTGCTACTCGGTCGATATCTGCGCTCTGTGCTGCTCTTCTAGCCTCTGCTTCTCTCTGGGAGCCAGCAATTGTGGTCGCTGCACGTCAGGCAGCGTTATATTAAGATTGGTTGGGCTAGGCTAAATTAAGTTTGGTTTGGATTGCGTTGACTTTGGTGCTGTATACTGCTACTCGATCGATACGTGCACTCTGCGATGCTCTACCAGCATTCGCCTTTCCCTGTGGAGGTCAGCA
>NW_017059911.1:0-237 GCF_001483705.2 Eufriesea mexicana | reverse complement strand
AAACGCAACATAACACCACCTAACATGACGAGGCTTATATTGCCGACCACCACAGATTCAGGCAACGTATACAAGAGCGCAGCAGCGCGCAGAAATCCACCGCATTGCTGTGAACAGCGTAAAAGTCGAAGGTATCCTAACACAACTAGACTTAACCAAACGAAACCGAAAGCAGCGTGACTCAAAGGAACGTGCCGCTGCCACTGCTGCCGGGCTTCCCACAGCCAAGCAGGTTAT
>NW_017059910.1:0-237 GCF_001483705.2 Eufriesea mexicana | reverse complement strand
TTAGGTTAGGTTTAGTCAGGATATCTTCGGCTTTTGCGCTATACATTGCTATTTGGCGGCTTTATGCGGTCTACTGTGCTTTTCCTGGATTCTGCGTGGCCCTGGGGGTGCAGCAACAGTGGTCGCGGCACGTTACGTTGAGTTATTCCACGCTTCGCCCTGTTACGTTGGTTAGGGTTTTGATTGGATATCTTTGACCTTTCTGCTATACGCTGCGATTCTGTGGATTTCTACGCT
>NW_017059909.1:0-237 GCF_001483705.2 Eufriesea mexicana | reverse complement strand
ATATACCTATTCCCTGGCAAGCAGATGGCTGTACATGCCATTGGATTGAAGGCGTTAGGCGATGTATTCCCCAAGCTATACCAGATTATAGATGTTGAATACCCCTATTCTCTGGCAAGTAGATGGCTGTACTTGCCATTGTTTGAAAACGTTAGGCGACCTATGCACCAAGCAGTAGAATGTTATAGATTTTGAATAGACCTATTTTCTGGCAAGTAGGTGTCTGTACTTGCCATT
>NW_017059908.1:0-237 GCF_001483705.2 Eufriesea mexicana | reverse complement strand
GGATACCAAAAGAAATCTCGAATCGGCTATTGCCAAGAAAAACAAATTGTAAACCGATCGATACCTTCTAGAAGCAAATCGAAAAGTTATTCTATGTAACAAAATTAAGTTGCCTGGCTCCCCTACGAGGGGGTGAAGCGTAGGTTAAGGAAAGCATAAAAGCGTGGTCCCTGACAATCGAAACAGAGTCCATAGAAATCGGTTGCGACCAGCACAAGCGTGAGTCGTTTGGTGTTG
>NW_017059907.1:0-237 GCF_001483705.2 Eufriesea mexicana | reverse complement strand
CAATAGCATATTTCACACTTATTTATGCAAGAAACGCAGTTCACCAAGATATCAGTCGAAAATATCAGCAAAAATGAGTATTCCAAAAAGATTCTATAGCAGTGCAATGGCTATAGAAAGCCAATAGTATCTTTTCTCTTCGTTTAGGCGGGAAGGGTAGCTCACCACGATATGAGTCGAAAATGTCCATAAAATCATGTTTTCCAGCCAGATTCTGTAGGATTGCAGTGGATATAT
>NW_017059906.1:0-237 GCF_001483705.2 Eufriesea mexicana | reverse complement strand
AGCAACAGTGATCTCGTCTCGTTATAATTGGTCAGGTTACGTCCTATTTGGTTGGGTTAGGCTAAGCTCGGTTAGGATGTCTTTAATTTTTGTGCCGTACACAGATGTATAGTGGATTTCTGCGCTCTACTGTGCTCTAATACATACTGCTTGGTTATGGGGAATGCAGAAATTGTGGCCTCGGCATGCTAGACGGAGTCAAGCTATGTTTGGTTATGTTTTGCTGGTTTGCGTTTG
>NW_017059905.1:0-237 GCF_001483705.2 Eufriesea mexicana | reverse complement strand
GTAGCGCAAAAGTCAAGGGTACCCTATCCCAACCTAACCAAACGTAACACAACCATGCGTAACGAAGCTGAACCTAACGTGCCGCTACCACACAATGCTGGCCTTCCCAGAGTCACGCAGAATATGTTGCGGGAGAGTAGGTCGCAGAAATCCATAAGATCGCACTGTACAGCTGAAAAGTCAAAGATATCCAAACCTAACACAAACTAACGTAACCTAACCTGTCGTAAAGAAACT
>NW_017059904.1:0-237 GCF_001483705.2 Eufriesea mexicana | reverse complement strand
AGAAAAGATACTATTGGCGTGCTATAGCCATTGCACTGCTATAGAATCTGGTTGGAAAATTCGCTCTTATTGTCATTTTCGTCTGATATCTTGTTGAACTAAGTTTCTTGCATAACTAAGGGTTAAATATACTGTTGGCTTGCTATAGCCATGGTAATGCCATAGAATCTGGAGGGAAAATTCAATTTTATTTACATTATCGACTACTATCGTGGTAACCTAACTTTCTTGCACATA
>NW_017059903.1:0-237 GCF_001483705.2 Eufriesea mexicana | reverse complement strand
CGAATTGGACTCAATTGACGTAATCTCATCGACTCAAAGAAATTTGAATTATACTCAATCGACTTGATCCCATCGACTGAGAAAGAAGTTCGAATTAAACTCAATCGACGTGGTTCAATCGACTCTGAGAGATTCGAATTTTACTCAACCAACATAATCCCATCGACTGAGAAAGAAATTCGAATTGGACTCAATTGACGTGATCTCATCGACTCAAAGAAATTTGAATTATACTCA
>NW_017059902.1:0-237 GCF_001483705.2 Eufriesea mexicana | reverse complement strand
GCAATGGATATAGCGCGCCAGTAGTATCTTTCCCCCTTATATATGCAAGAAAGTTAGGTCACCTCGATATTAATCGAAAATGTCAATAAAATTGAATTTTCTAACCATATTCTACAGCATTGCAACAGCTACAGCACGCCAATAGAATCTTTCCTCATTATTTATGCAGGAAACGTAGCTCACCACGATATTAGTCGAAAACGCCAATACAATTGAATTTTCCTGCCAGATTCTATA
>NW_017059901.1:0-237 GCF_001483705.2 Eufriesea mexicana | reverse complement strand
GGTCGCCGCACGTTATGTTGAATTATGCTACGTTTCGTTTGGTTACGTTAGTCTGGGTTAGGTATGCGCAGCTCCGACTTTTCTGCTATACACTGAGTTTTTATGCATTTCTGAGTACTGTCCTCCTCTACTATGACCTGCTTAACTATGGGGAGGCCAGCAACAGTGGTGGCTGCACGTTAGATTTAGTTAGGTTACGTTAGGTTATGTTACGATTTGTCAGGTTTGGACAGGGTA
>NW_017059900.1:0-237 GCF_001483705.2 Eufriesea mexicana | reverse complement strand
CGGTGTCGGCCGAAAGGTTGAGTCAGGCTGTTTGATCATGTCCTGTTGATTTGACTTGGACTTCTGTAGCTTTGACTTTTCTGGTATACACAGCGACCACATGTATTTCTGCGCTCTACACTCCACTTACCTGTTCCGCTTGAGTCTGCGGATGCCCGCAATAGTGATGGGGGTACGATATTGTGGGTTGGGTTACGTTTGGTTACGTTACGGTTGGCTCGGTTAGGAGAGGATGGC
>NW_017059899.1:0-237 GCF_001483705.2 Eufriesea mexicana | reverse complement strand
GGAAAGATTCTATTGGCGTGCTATAGCCATTTCAAAACTATAGAATCTGGCTGGAACGTTCAAAATTATGGACTGTTTCGAATATTATCGTGGAGAGCTTTCTTTCTTGCCTTAATAAGCAGGATAGATTCTATTAGCGTGCTATAGACATTGCAATGCAGTAGAAACTGGCCAGAAAGTTCAATTTTATTGACATTGTCGACTAATATAGTGGTGAGCTAACTTTCTTGCATAAAC
>NW_017059898.1:0-237 GCF_001483705.2 Eufriesea mexicana | reverse complement strand
ATGGAGGTATGGATGAATGTATGTATGCATGTATGGATTTGTGTATATATGAATGTATGGATGTAAGTATGTATTGATGTATGCATTTAGGGATGTATGGATGTATGGTTGTATGGACGTGTGGATGTACGAACTTATGTATGTACGGGTGTATGGATGTATGAATGGATCAAGAGATGGATCCATGCATGGATGTGTGTATGGATGCATTTACGGATGTATCTATGGATGTATGTA
>NW_017059897.1:0-237 GCF_001483705.2 Eufriesea mexicana | reverse complement strand
ATGTATATATGGATGTATGCATGGACGAATGTATTGGTGTATGTATGGATGTATGTATTGATGTATGTGTGGATGTAGGTAAGGGTGTATATATGCATGTATGTATGGATGTATGTATGGGAGTGTATATGGATGTATGTTTTGATGTATTTATGGATGTATGTATGGATGTATGTATGGATGTACGTGTGGATGGATGAGTGTATGGGTGGGTGGAATTATGGATGCATGGATGTG
>NW_017059896.1:0-237 GCF_001483705.2 Eufriesea mexicana | reverse complement strand
TTAATTAATATTGATATTCAAAATTTTATTAAATGCTGACTGAAGGTTGCTTTGTGAGTGAAAAGGTTAACATAAAATAATTTTGGTAACATTCATAAAAATTTCGATATAATGTAATTTAATAGGAAATTGAAATTGTCTTTAAATTTTTAATTGATTTAGTTTCCAATTTTCTTTGTTTTGTCAATTTAGTATCTTTTATACAAATTTTAGTGTATTTAATAATATTTTTAATTT
>NW_017059895.1:0-237 GCF_001483705.2 Eufriesea mexicana | reverse complement strand
ACGCATAGGTCGGGTGAGATTTCTCGTCGCGCCAGGAGGGAGCTTCGGTTGCTTCGCGGGGGCGTCCTGGCAGTTGCGGAGCCTCGCAATCCAGGGAGCTACGAAATGTGAAGGGCTGGCTATCGCGACGGCTTTGGTGGTTAAAAGTCCCAGAAAACACAGCCCGCACCCCCAGGGGCCGGTTATATGTGGAAGACTTCCCCCGCTTGAAAAAAATGATAGCTTCGACCTTTCTGC
>NW_017059894.1:0-237 GCF_001483705.2 Eufriesea mexicana | reverse complement strand
GTTAACTCACCGCGATATTAGTCGAATATGTCAATAAAATTGAATTTTCCAGCCAGATTCTATTGCATTGCGACGGCTATAGCACGCCAATAGGATCTTTCCTCCTTATTTATGCAAGGAAGTTAACTCACCACGATATCAGTCGATTATGTCAGTGAAATTGAATTTACCAGGAAGATTCTGTTGCATTGCAATGCCTATAGCACGCCAATTTTATCCATCCTCCTTATTCATGAA
>NW_017059893.1:0-237 GCF_001483705.2 Eufriesea mexicana | reverse complement strand
ATACATCCATACATACACCCATACGATCATCCATACATACATATATGCATACATCCATATATAGATCCATACATGCATCCATACATCCATCCATTCATACATGCACACATCCACCAACCATATATCCATAAATCCATCCATTCGTTCGTCAATCCTTCGATGCATCCATCCACCCGTGCATCCATACATCCGAACATCCGCACATCCATACCTCAATCGACCCATATATCCATTCAT
>NW_017059892.1:0-237 GCF_001483705.2 Eufriesea mexicana | reverse complement strand
ACCGAATAACAGTGTATAGCACAAAAGTCAAAGCCATACCATCCAAACGTAACCAAACCTAACTGAACCAAACCTAGCGAGGCTTAGCCTATCGTGCCACGACCGCTGTTTCTGGTCTCCCCAGAGCCGAGCGTGGCAATGTAGAGCAGTGAAGAGCGCAGGAATCCACCGAACAGCAGCGTATAGCGCAAATGTCAACGTTACCCTATCCTAACGGAATCAAACGTAGCATAGTAA
>NW_017059891.1:0-237 GCF_001483705.2 Eufriesea mexicana | reverse complement strand
ACACTGCTATTCCAAGGATTTCTGCGCCCTACTCTCCTCTAATATGTTCTGCTTGGCTCTGAGAAGGCCGGAAATATCGATCGTAGCCCGTTAGGTTTAGTTACGGTACGCTTGGCTCCACTACGTTAGGCTGTGTTTGGTAAGCATAGCTTTGTCTTTTGTGCTACACACTGATATACCGTGGATTTCTGCGCAATGATTTCATCTAATGTGTTGTGAATGTCTCTGGAAAGGCCA
>NW_017059890.1:0-237 GCF_001483705.2 Eufriesea mexicana | reverse complement strand
TGAATTATAAATATCATTTGTAATATTAAATAGTATATAGGTAGATAGGTAGATAGATTTATTTATTTCAGTTTATACTGCCAGGAAATGGATTCGGTTTTACGTTAAGTCTATCTTGTATCTCTCTTTTACTGTTCATCTCGTTCATAGAAGACCTATATATATTCACACATGCACATGTGCCCTGTGTGTACAAACGTTCATATATACATACATACCCATGCATACCCACTTGTA
>NW_017059889.1:0-237 GCF_001483705.2 Eufriesea mexicana | reverse complement strand
TGCTTCCTCGACAAACTTCCTATACATACCGTCCATCTCGACTAACCTCGTCTAATCGACTTGCTGGACAAGGTTTAGATCTTGTCTTCGGAATATTATATTTTTCCTTATCGTTTTCTCGGATTTAGGTGAATTTCGGTCGTACCGTCGTAATGGCGGCGAGAAATATCTCGGACGCAGGAAGAACCTCGCTGCTTCCTCGACAAACTTCCTATACATACCGTCCATCTCGACTAA
>NW_017059888.1:0-237 GCF_001483705.2 Eufriesea mexicana | reverse complement strand
TCCAAGCTATAACAGGTTATAGATTTTGAATAGCCCTATTTTCTGGCAAGTATGTGTCTGTAATTGCCATTGTATTGAAGGCGTTAGGCGCGCTATTCACCAAGCTATAGCAGATTATAGATTTTGAATAGACCTCTCCGTTGGCAAGTAGATGGTTGTACTTGCCATTAGATTGAATGCCTTAGGCGACCTAATCGCCAAGCTATTACAGCTTACATATTTTGAATAGACTAATTC
>NW_017059887.1:0-237 GCF_001483705.2 Eufriesea mexicana | reverse complement strand
CGTTGCATGTTGCACCCGCCAGTATAGCACTGTATCAGTTAGATTAAGCTGTTCAATGATGACCTAAGTATTTAACAATTATGCAATGTCAAAGCAGAGATCCACTGTCCAATGTGATATTAAGAATTGACAACGCAGTACAGATTTCAGCCATCATGACAGCCGTTGGATTAGTGTGTTCGTAGATCATTTAAGTTTCACAGCGATTCTAAAATAATCAGTGCACCGTAAGGTTAT
>NW_017059886.1:0-237 GCF_001483705.2 Eufriesea mexicana | reverse complement strand
TTCAACCAATGGCAAGTACAGCCATCTACTTGCCAGGGAATATGTCTATTCAAAATATATTACTTGTTATTGCTTGGTGAATATATCGACTAACGCCTTCAATCCAATGGCAATGACAGCCGTCATCTTGCCAGAGAATAAGTCTATTGAAAATCTACAACCTGCTATAGCTTTGTAAACAGATCGTCTAACGGCTTCAATCGAATGGCAAGCAGAGCCATCTACTTGCCAGAGAAT
>NW_017059885.1:0-237 GCF_001483705.2 Eufriesea mexicana | reverse complement strand
GCCGAAAAACAGTGTAAACCACGTAAGTCGAGGATAACCTAACCTAACCCAGACTAACATAACGTAACCAAACTTAGACTTACCAAACCCATGGAGCCGAGACCACCATTACTGGCCTCCCCATAGGTGAGCAGAGCATAGTAGAGCACAGTAGAGGGCAGAACTCCATCGAACAGCAGTGTATGGCAAAAAAGCCAAAGGTACTCTCGCCTAAGCAAACCTAGCGTAACACAGCCA
>NW_017059884.1:0-237 GCF_001483705.2 Eufriesea mexicana | reverse complement strand
TCCCACTGTCGTGCTATATCCATTGTAATGCTATAGAATCTGGCTGGAAAATTCAATTTTATTTGCATTTTCTACTAATATCGTGGTGGGATAACTTTAATGCATAAATATGGAGGAAAGACTATATTGGCGGGCTATAGCCGTTGCAGTGCCATAGAGTCTGGCTGGAAAATCCAATTTTATTGACATTTTCGACTTATATCGTGGTGACCAAGGTTTCTTGGATATATAAGCAGG
>NW_017059883.1:0-237 GCF_001483705.2 Eufriesea mexicana | reverse complement strand
GTCAGGTCAGATGATGTCAGTTCATGTCACTTCAGGTCAGGACAGGTCAGGCAAGGTCAGGTCGAGTTAGATCAGGTCATGTCAGGACAGGTCAGGCCAGGTCATGTCATGTCAGGTCAGGCCTGGTCAGGTCACGTCAGTCAGGTCAGGTCAGGTCAGGTTAGGCCGGTTAAAGTCATGTCAGGTCAAGTCAGGTCAGGACAGGTCAGGTCAGGTCAGGCCAGCTCAGGCCAGGCG
>NW_017059882.1:0-237 GCF_001483705.2 Eufriesea mexicana | reverse complement strand
ACTTCGATTCTATGGGTTTCTGCGTCCTACTCTCCACTAATGTGTTCTGTTTGGCTCTGTGGTGGCAAGCAATAGTGGTCGCAGCACGTTAGGTTGAGCCAGGTTACATTTTGCTATGTTACGATTGTTTAGGTTTGGAGAGGATAGATTTGACTGTAGTGCAATTGTCTGCTCTTAGGTGGATTTCTGTGTCCTACAGCTCTCCAATATCTTCAGCTTGGCACTGGGGAGGCCAGC
>NW_017059881.1:0-237 GCF_001483705.2 Eufriesea mexicana | reverse complement strand
TCTTTTCAATCGAAGTGGTTTCTTGACACTGCGAGCTCTGTCATCCTGGGCCTACTAACTACGCGCACGTCAAATATCGTGGGCCTAATCCAGATTAATAACGACCAGTCCCAACTACCACGAAAAATATTTTTGAAATCACTAATGCTAACAATCGTCACTTAATTATCACGTAAATATAAGTGTCAATACAGAAGCAACCCTAAATACTGTCAAAAAATATTTTCGAGATTGCCA
>NW_017059880.1:0-237 GCF_001483705.2 Eufriesea mexicana | reverse complement strand
CTGTCGGCGTAAATAACCAGGAAAGATTCTATTGGTTTGCTATAACCATTGCATTGCTATAGAGTCAGACTGAAAAATTCAATTTTATCGACATTTTCGACTAATATCGTGGCGAGAAAACTTATCTGTATAAATGCCAAGGAAAGATTCCATAGGTTTGATGTAGCCATTGTGTTGCAATAGAAACTGCCGGAAAAGTTCAATTTTATTGACTTTTTCGACTAATGTCGTGGTGAG
>NW_017059879.1:0-237 GCF_001483705.2 Eufriesea mexicana | reverse complement strand
AAGTTCGCGTCGTTGCATTGTAAAGCACAGAAGTCAAGGTTACCTAACCTAGCCTGACCTAACTTAAACAAAACAGACGTAGCCTAACGCAGCATAAGGTGCCGAGACCGCTAATTCTTCTTTCCCAGAGCCAAACAGAACATATAAGACCACAGTGGGTCGCAGAGATCCACTGCATAGCAGTGCATACCACATAAGTCAAAGCTATCCTCTCCTATCTTATGTAGAGTACCATAA
>NW_017059878.1:0-237 GCF_001483705.2 Eufriesea mexicana | reverse complement strand
GTATTCACCAAGCTATAACAGATTATAGATCTTGAATAGACCTATTTTCTGGTAAGTGGATGTCTGTACTTGCCATTGGACTGAAGGCGGTAGGCGATCTATTTTCCAAGCTATAAGAGATTATAGACCTTGAATAGACCTATTATCTGGCAAGTAGATGGCAGTACTTGCCACTGGATTGAAGGCGTTTGGCGATCTATTCTCCAAGCTATAACAGGTTACAGATTTTGAGTAGAC
>NW_017059877.1:0-237 GCF_001483705.2 Eufriesea mexicana | reverse complement strand
ATCAGCTCACCACGATACTGTGCGAAAATGTCAATAAAATTGAATTCTCCAGCCAGATTATATTGCATTGCAGTGGCAAAAGCACGCCAATAGAATCTTTCCTCTTTATTTATGCAAGAAAGTAAGCTCAAAACGATATTAAAAGAAAATGTTAATAAAATTGGATTTTCCACACAGATAATATATCATTGCAATGGCTGTAGCACGCCAATAGAATCTTTCCTCCTTATTTAAGTG
>NW_017059876.1:0-237 GCF_001483705.2 Eufriesea mexicana | reverse complement strand
TATATTTATTATATTAGAGACACTTTAATCTAACACACATATCATACACGTGGTTAGCTTGCTACACTTGTAGTCAACACCACGTGGCTAAACATGCGATATGAAAATGGCAGCGTATTCGCAACTGCAGCAGATACGAATCTAATATCCAACAATATCAATAATTTTAAACCTTTAAAAAATAATCCACTTATGTCCTACGACGTTAAAAATGAATAATAAAAATGTAGAGAGAGA
>NW_017059875.1:0-237 GCF_001483705.2 Eufriesea mexicana | reverse complement strand
CTTATGTCTTCGTGGTATATCTTGAATTTTGGCAATTTTGACAGTGTGATTTGTCAAAAGAGTTGACAGGAATTTCGGATATTGTTTTATTTTTATATTTTTTTCTTTTTTTTTATCTTTTTTGTGGAAACGTGCTGCTGTTTTTGACGAAATTAAACCTGGATCGGGTTTCTATTAGGGTGGAAATATAATTTCTGAAAGTGATTTAGCTGAAAAATCTGGAAATGATTTTATCAT
>NW_017059874.1:0-237 GCF_001483705.2 Eufriesea mexicana | reverse complement strand
GTTTATTAGGGTAGAGTGTCTTGCCTGGAACTTAGATCTAGAGGACCCGCTGGTATTTGACTGCCAGATGGGCCTTAGGTCGGGGCCAGGCCACGTGAGATGGCCTCGCGCAACCCAAGCTTTCTCCGGATGACCCTTCAGAGGGGCTAACTCGGAGGAAGGAGTCTCCTCCGCCCTTGGGTAGAGGGAGTTTCTTCTCCTTCAGGGACGAGCTTGTCTTCTGGACGGGCCTTAAAA
>NW_017059873.1:0-237 GCF_001483705.2 Eufriesea mexicana | reverse complement strand
GCTCACGACGATATTAGTCAAAAATGTAAATAAAATTGAATTATCCAGACAGACTCTACAGTATTGCAATGGCCGTAGCTGGCCTATAGAATCTTTCCTCCGTATTTATGCAAGAAAGTTACATCACCACTATAGTATTCGAAAATGACAATAAAGTTGAATTTTCGAGGAAGGTTCTATAGCACTGCAATGGCTATAGCGTGCCAGAAGAATCTTTCCTCCTTATTTATGCAAGAG
>NW_017059872.1:0-237 GCF_001483705.2 Eufriesea mexicana | reverse complement strand
GCTCTCTTTCGCAGATCCAAGCTGAACATACTAGAGCACAGTAGAGTGCAGAAGTCCAACGAATAGCAGTGCATAGCACAAAAGGTAAAACTATCCCGGCCAACCTTAGCCCAACACAGTCACACCGGGCGAAACTTGACTCAAGATAACTTGCTGGAACCATTATTGCTGGCATTCCCAGAGCCAGGCTGAAAATATTAGAGCTCTGTTGGGCGTAGAAACCCACCTAGTAGCAGA
>NW_017059871.1:0-237 GCF_001483705.2 Eufriesea mexicana | reverse complement strand
TATGTATTGAATATCACGTTCGATCTTATATAGAATTATTGAATATTTATTTTTTAATATATAAACACATTTTTTAAATTTCTATAAGTATTTCATTCAAGAATTTAATTAAAATATTTTTTCCCTATACAAATATACCATCCTGTTCCTTTTTATTTTGTATCGAGGCCTCTGCTGTATAAGTTTATGCTAAATTCTTATGTATTGAATATCACGTTCGATCTTATATAGAATTAT
>NW_017059870.1:0-237 GCF_001483705.2 Eufriesea mexicana | reverse complement strand
CGGTCCTAACCGCACTAAACGCAACTCAAACAAACGTTGCGTAACTCAACCTAACATGCCGTGGCAACTACTGCTGGCCTCCTCAGCCCCGCGTAGAACAAGATACAGCACAGCAGAGCGCAGAAGTCCAACGCATTGCTGTGTACAGTACAAAAGCCGCAGATGTCCTAACCTAACCAGTCCTTAACTGACCCAACTAAACGTAGCGTAGCTCAACGTTACCTAAGGCAACCTCTG
>NW_017059869.1:0-237 GCF_001483705.2 Eufriesea mexicana | reverse complement strand
TTTGGCGTGCTGTAGCCATTGCAGTGCTATAGAATCTGGCCGGATAATTCAATTTTATTGACATTTTCGACTAATACCCTGGTGAGCTAACTTTCATGCATAAACCAGGAGGAAAGATTATATTGGCAAGCTGTAACCATTGCAATGCTGCAGAATCGGGCTGGAAAGTTCAACTTTATTGACATTTTCGACTAATACCCTGGTAAGCTAACTTTCTTGGATAAACAAGGAGGAAAG
>NW_017059868.1:0-237 GCF_001483705.2 Eufriesea mexicana | reverse complement strand
CGAGCTCGGCAGAGGATGTTGAGCAGCCGACGGCACCGGGTGATCGAGGCTGTGCTCCCCGTGGTGGATGCGTGGGGGCGCAGCGGCAACCGGCATACCGTCCGCCTGACACAGGTGCCAACCGAGCATGTGTGCTTCGGGGAGTACATGTGTCGTATCGGGTAGGAACGTGAGACGCGGTGACATCACTGCGGGGAAGGGCGGGACACGGCGCAGCACACGCTGGAGGAATGTCCG
>NW_017059867.1:0-237 GCF_001483705.2 Eufriesea mexicana | reverse complement strand
CTGCGAAAGCCACTGCTGGCCTCACGAGAGCTAAGCAGAGTATAGCGGAGCAATGCGATACGCCAAAATCACCCCGTTAGCTGTGTATAGCAAAAAAGTAGGAGATATTCTAACATAATCTGGTCTAACCTCACCTAATCGAATGTAACCAATCCCAACCTAACGCGCCTAACACTCAATTGCTGCCTACCCACAGCCAAGCAGTGCATATTAGAGGAGAGTAGAGCGCAGAGGTGC
>NW_017059866.1:0-237 GCF_001483705.2 Eufriesea mexicana | reverse complement strand
CAAACATAGCATAACTGAATATAACATGGCGCGACCACTGCACCTGGCCGCCCCATATCCAAGAGGAATGCAGTAGAGCACAGTGGATCACAGAAATCCACCGAATATCTGTATACTGCACGAAAGACAAAAGTATCCTGACCAAACGTAACCTAACCTAGCCAAGGCAAACGAAACCTAACTCGACCCAACGTGCCGCGAACGCTATTGCTCGCATCCGCGGTGTCGAGCAGAGTA
>NW_017059865.1:0-237 GCF_001483705.2 Eufriesea mexicana | reverse complement strand
GAGCAGTGGAATGAAGAAATCCACCAAATAGAAGTCACAAGCATAAAAGATAAAGCTATCCTGTCTAAATATAGCCTAACCAAACCAAACAGAACGTAACCCGATTCATCAAAATGTGCGGACACCACTATTGCTGGCCTTCCCAGAGCCAAGCTGAAAACATGAAAGCACAGAAGGGAGCAAAAATCCACCTAATAGCAGACAATGGCATAAACGTCAAAGCTACCCTCCACTAAC
>NW_017059864.1:0-237 GCF_001483705.2 Eufriesea mexicana | reverse complement strand
CCCAGCACCAAGCAAAGCATACCAGAGCACAGTAAAAAGCAGAAATCCGCCGACCAGCAGTCTGAACCACGAAAGTCAGAGTAACCCAATCCTAACCCGGACTAACGCAACATAGCCAAGGTAGCCTAACGCAACCTAACGTGCCGAGAGCCCTATCACTGGGCTTCCCAGAGACAAACAGAGTAGAGTAGAGTAAGGTTGAGCGTAGAATCGCACCTAATAGCGGAGAATAGCACA
>NW_017059863.1:0-237 GCF_001483705.2 Eufriesea mexicana | reverse complement strand
CGCTGTTGCTGGCGTCCCCAGAGCCAAGCAGAATATACTAGAGGATAGTACAGCGCAGAAGTCTGCAGAATTGCGGCGTATATCAAAACAGTCAAATGTATCGAAACATTACCTGAAATAACCTAGACAAGGCAAACGTAATTTGACTCAACACAAAGCTCTGAGACCACTATCTGTGGCCTCCCAAGAGCAAAGCAGAACATATTAGAGCACAGTAGATCGCAGAAAGCCACCGAA
>NW_017059862.1:0-237 GCF_001483705.2 Eufriesea mexicana | reverse complement strand
AGCTCACCACGATAATAGTCGAAAATATCAATAAAATTGAATTTTCCGTTCAGATTCAATAGTCTTGCATTGGCTATAGCATGCCAATAGAACCTTTCCTACTTATTTATGCAACAAAATTCCCTCACCCCGTTATTAGTCTAAAATGTCAATAAGACTGAACTTTCGAGTCACATTCTATAGCCTTGCAATGGCTATAGCATGCCTGTAGACTCTTCCCTCATTATTTATGCATCT
>NW_017059861.1:0-237 GCF_001483705.2 Eufriesea mexicana | reverse complement strand
TAACTTTCTTGCATAAATAAGGAGGAGAGATACTTTTGGAGTGCTATAGAGATTGCAATGTCGCAGAATCTGGCTGGAGAATTTAATTTTGTTGACATTTTTGACTAATATCGTGGAAAGCTAACTTTCTTGCATTAATAATGCGGAAAGAATCTATCGGCGTGCTGTAGGCACTGCAATGGTGCAGAATCTGGCTGGAAAATTCAATTTTATTGACATTTTCGTCTATTATCGTGG
>NW_017059860.1:0-237 GCF_001483705.2 Eufriesea mexicana | reverse complement strand
TAAATAAGGAGGATAGATTCTATTGGCGTGCTGTAGCCATTGATATGCAATAGAGTCTGTCTGGAAAGTTCAATTTTGATGACATTTTCTAATAATATCATAGTGAGCAAACTTTCTTGCATGAATAAGTCGGAAAGATACTATTGGCTTGCTATAACCATTGCAATGCAATAGAGTCTGACTGGATATTCCAATTTCATTGACATTTCCGACTAATATCGTTCTGAGCAAGCTTTC
>NW_017059859.1:0-237 GCF_001483705.2 Eufriesea mexicana | reverse complement strand
AACCAAAACCATCACGGGACAGAATAATCCGTCGGCTACTGTGCCCTTTTGGCGGAAGTACGTTGTACCATACTGTCAATTGAATACATCCATGGCCATAACAGTTTATACATTGATTATTCAATGTTGGCTGTGGAATTTAAGTCGTCAATGAACAAATTAATGCAATGGCTGCAGTACTGTGATAATGGCTGCATTCATTACTGTGTTGCCAATTGTTATTACCCTTAGGGTTAC
>NW_017059858.1:0-237 GCF_001483705.2 Eufriesea mexicana | reverse complement strand
CCTTTCCACATTGTTTGTGCGAGATGGCTAGCTCACCACGATATTATGCGAAAATGTTATTAAAAACGAAGTCTCCAGTCAGATTGTATTACATTGCAATACCGACATCACGCAAATAGAATCTATCCTCCTTATTTATGCGAGAAAGTTTGCTTACCACGATATTGGTCGAACATGACAATAGATTTGAACTTTCCAGTTTGATTCTACTGCATTGAAATGGCTATAGCACGGCAT
>NW_017059857.1:0-237 GCF_001483705.2 Eufriesea mexicana | reverse complement strand
TATGCCTAACTCAGACCAAAGCAACATAACCGAATATAGCCAAACTCAACCAAACGTGCCGAAACGCTATTCTTGCCCTCCCGCCAGAGCCAAGCTGGCCATACCAGAGGATCGTAGAGCGCAGAAGTCTAACGAACAGCAGTGTACAGCACAAAAGATAAAGCTATCCAGGCAAAACATAGCATAACCAGACCTAACCGAAAATAGCCTGACTATACATAACGTGCATAGACTACT
>NW_017059856.1:0-237 GCF_001483705.2 Eufriesea mexicana | reverse complement strand
CCACCGAGGGCGAGGTCGAATGAGAAACGAGTGATCAACGAAGAGAGCTTGTCTATGACAAAATAGAGTGTTAGACTACATGCGTTAAGCGAAAATAACTAATAGGGCCGAGGGACTCATAAATATGTCCCACTTAAACGCGTTGCTATGGCCCAGAAACATATATGCGCCCGCTGTTGCGGCCCTAGGACCGCACATCCCAAGTTAAGTAAGTGGACTGTTTTATGTTCTCATTGT
>NW_017059855.1:0-237 GCF_001483705.2 Eufriesea mexicana | reverse complement strand
AATCTGTCTGGAAAATTCAATTTTATTGACATTCTTTACTAATAACGAGGTGAGCTTATTTTGATGCATAAATAATGGGGAAAGATCCTATTGGCATGCCATTGCCATTGCAACGCTATAGAATCTGTCTGGAAAATTCAATTTTAGTGACTTTTTCTACTAATATCGTGGTGTGCTAATTTTGTTGCTTAAATATGGAGGAAAAATTCTATTGGCACGCTATCGCCATTGCAATGA
>NW_017059854.1:0-237 GCF_001483705.2 Eufriesea mexicana | reverse complement strand
TGAGAGGAATAGTGCCCGTGGCACGTTAGGCTCTGTTAAGCTGCGTTCGGTTAGGCTACCCATAGTAAGGCTATGATACGATATCTTTAACTTGTGTGCTGTTCATTGATGTTTGGTATATTCCTGCGCTCTTCACTGCTCTGCTATGTGCCGCATGGCCCTTGGGAGACCAGAAATAGCGGTCGCGGAACCTTCGGATTTGTTAGGAAACGTTCGGTTAGGTTAGGTTGGATTACG
>NW_017059853.1:0-237 GCF_001483705.2 Eufriesea mexicana | reverse complement strand
AGCATATCTTTGACTTTTGTGCTCTGCACGTCAGTGCGGCGGATTTTTGCGCACTCCTGTGCTCTAGTATACTCTGTTTTGCTTTCTGGAGGCCAGCAATAGTGGTGTAGGCACGACAGGTCGAGTCATGTTACGTTTGGTTATGTTACGTTTGGTTAGGTTAGGACAGTGTATCATTGACTTTTGCGCCACGCACGGCTATTCGGTGGATTTCTGCGCCCCTCATTGCTCTACTAT
>NW_017059852.1:0-237 GCF_001483705.2 Eufriesea mexicana | reverse complement strand
TGCTATAGCCATTGCAGTGATATAAAATCTGGCTGCTAAATTCAATTTTATAGACATTTTCGGTTAATATCGTTGTGAGCTAACTTTCGTGTATAAATAAGGAGGAAGGATACCATTGGCGTGCTATGGCCATTGCAATGCTATAGAATCTGCTTCGAAAATTCAATTTTATTTACATTTTCGACTAATATCGTGGTGAGCTCGCATCCGTGCATTAATAAGGAGGAAAGAATCTAT
>NW_017059851.1:0-237 GCF_001483705.2 Eufriesea mexicana | reverse complement strand
AGCGGTCTAAGCACGTTAGGTTGAGTTAGATTCCGTTTTTCTAGCTTTGGTTACGTTGGGTTAGGTAAGGATTGCGTTGGCATATGTGCTCAAATCTGATATTCTATGGACATCTGTGCTCTACTGTGCTCTAACATATTCTGCTCCTCCCTGGGGTAGCCAGCAACAGTTTTCGGGGCACGTTATGTTTAGTTTACCTACGATTGGTTAGGTCGGGTTATGTCTGGTTTGGTCAGG
>NW_017059850.1:0-237 GCF_001483705.2 Eufriesea mexicana | reverse complement strand
AAACCAAACCAAACCTAACATGGCCAAACGTGACCAAACTCAGTCCATCGTGCGACGACCGCCATTGTTGGCCCCCAGGGACAAACAGATGCTTGTAGAGCTAAGCAGTGCACAGATATGGGCCGAATGGCAGCGTATATCATACATTTCTGCCCTCCTCAGAGCAAAGCAGGGCATATTATGGGAGAGTAGAAGTACATAATGCTGTGCATAGCACAAGAGAGGAAGATATCCTAT
>NW_017059849.1:0-237 GCF_001483705.2 Eufriesea mexicana | reverse complement strand
TTAAGGATAATCATTTTACCTCTTTTTGACTCAACTAAAATCTATTTCTCCACAAAAATTCTATATTTCAAATTCATCTAAAAAACCATCCGAAAGTAAGTCATTCCTTTAATAAAAATATTTCTTGAATACCACTACACTGGTACAAAATTTCCAAATATAATGCTTTCTCATTATGGTTATATTGAAACCCCTTCCTTCCAGAGTATCTTTGGGAAGATTTCAGAGAACCTTTCA
>NW_017059848.1:0-237 GCF_001483705.2 Eufriesea mexicana | reverse complement strand
TCTAACCTGACCTAACCTAACCTAACCAAGCGTAGAATAACACATCATGACGAGACGAGACCTTTATTGCAGGCCCCCCAGAGCCAAGCAGTACTTGTTAGAGAACAGCAGAGTGCCGAAATCTCCGAATATCGGTGTGTAACGCAAAGGTCATAGTCATCCAAGCCGTACATAGCATATCATAGCATAACGAAACGTAACATGACACAGCCTAACATGCCACAAGAGCTATTGCTC
>NW_017059847.1:0-237 GCF_001483705.2 Eufriesea mexicana | reverse complement strand
TCCTCCCGGACCTCAGGTTCAACGCCGTGTTGCGTACAGCCCTCCCCTGTGGCCTGCGCCCGAAGTGTTACGCGGAAGGCACGCTGGCGGCAGCCGCCGTTTCGAGCTGATAGGCGGCTACACTGTTCGCGGAAAGCGGAGTGGCCCTCGTGGCGGATTGCTTCCGGCGGTTGGGGCTTAGCATTCCTCCCGAGAAGACCGATGCCTCGTGGTTTTGCCATCGGTCCCAGGGGAAGC
>NW_017059846.1:0-237 GCF_001483705.2 Eufriesea mexicana | reverse complement strand
ATGCTATAACAGGCAATAGATTTTAAATAGACCTATTCTCGGGCAAGTAGATGGATGTACTTGACATCGGATTGAAGGCGTTAGGCGCTCTATTCACCATGCTATAAGAGGTTATAGATTTTGAATAGAACTAATCTCTGGCAAGTAGATGTCAGTACTTGCCATTGTTTGACTGCGTTATGCGATCTATTCTCCATTCTATAACAGGTTATTGTTTTTGAATTGACCTATTTTCTG
>NW_017059845.1:0-237 GCF_001483705.2 Eufriesea mexicana | reverse complement strand
CCATTGGATTGAAGGCGGTAGGCGATCTATTTCCCAAGCTGTAGCAGATTATAGATTTTGAATTGAACTATTCTCTGACATGTAGATGGCTGTACTAGCCTTTGGATTGTAGGCGTTAGGCGATCTATTCGCCAAGCTGTAACAGGTTATAGACTTTGAAAGGACCTATTGTAAGGCAAGAAGATGGCTGTACTTGCCATTGGATTGAAGGCGTTAGGCGATCTAATCACCAAGCTA
>NW_017059844.1:0-237 GCF_001483705.2 Eufriesea mexicana | reverse complement strand
TTAGACTTTTGTGCTATACGCTGCTGTATGGCGGATTTCTGCGCTATACTGTGCACTAATATGATCTGCAAAGCTCTGGGTATCGCAGCAGTGGCGGTATCGCCGTGTTAGGTTGATTTAGGCTATGTTCGGTTTGGTTAGGTCTGGACAGGTTATGTTAGGTTATCTATGACTTTTATGCTAAACACTGCTCTTTGGTGGCTTCCTGAATTCCACTGTGCTCTACTAAATCCTGCT
>NW_017059843.1:0-237 GCF_001483705.2 Eufriesea mexicana | reverse complement strand
AGAGCATAGCAATGGCTATAGCGCGCAAATAGTATCTTTCCACCTTATTTATGCATGGAAGCTTGCTCACCACGATATTAGGCGAAAATGTCAATAAAGTTGAACTTTCCAGCCCGATTCTGCTGCATTGCAATGGCTATAGCAGGCAAAAAGTATCTTTCCTGCTTACTTATGCAAGGAAATTGGCTCACCGCGAAATTCGTCAAAAAAGTCAGTAAAATTGAATTTTCCAGAAAG
>NW_017059842.1:0-237 GCF_001483705.2 Eufriesea mexicana | reverse complement strand
GGATGTATGTGTGGATGTATGTATGGGTGTATGCATGGATGTATGTGTGGTTGTATGTACGGATTTATGGATGGATGTGCGGCTGGGTGCATGTATGGATTTATGTAGCTATGTATCTATGGATTCATGTATGTATGTATGTATGGAGGTACGTATGTATATTTGTATGCATATATTCATGGATGTGCGATGGGATGTGTGTACGGATATATGGTTGGATGTATGTATGGAAGTGTG
>NW_017059841.1:0-237 GCF_001483705.2 Eufriesea mexicana | reverse complement strand
ATAGGTGGATGGATGTATGGATGGATGTATGTTTGGATCGGTGGATGTATGGACGGGATGATGTATGGATGGATGGATGTATGGAAAGATAGACGTATGTCTGTATGCTTGAGCGGGTGGATGAATGGATGGCTGGATGAACTGAAGAGCGGGTGAAAGGAAGGTTGGAGGAACGGATGCATGGATGGATGGAATGGCGTATGTACGGATGCATGTTTGGATGGATATATGGATGCA
>NW_017059840.1:0-237 GCF_001483705.2 Eufriesea mexicana | reverse complement strand
ATTTAATTTTCCAGTAAGATTCTATAGCATTGCGATGGCCATAGCATGAAAATAGAATCTTCCGTCCTTATTTACGCTAGAAAGTTAGCTCACCGCGATATCGGAAAAAAATGTTAATAAAATTTTATTTTCCAGCATGATTCTATAGCACTGCTAAGGCTATAGCACGCCAAAAGAGTTCTTCCTCCTTATATATCCAAGAAAGTTATCTCACCCCAATATTAGACGAAAATGTCA
>NW_017059839.1:0-237 GCF_001483705.2 Eufriesea mexicana | reverse complement strand
AGATTAGGTTATGTTAGATCACGATTGGTTACGTTAGACTATGTCACGTTTGGATTGGTTAGGGAAAGTTCGGTTAGGTTATTTTAAGTTAGGATGTGTAAAGTTGGATTAGGTGATGTGTGTTCGAGTTAGGTTAGGTTAGGTTAGGTTAGGTTAAGCTAGTTTGGGGTGGGCTGGTTTGGGTTGGGTTGTGTTGGGTTAGGTTAGGTTAGGTTAGATTAGGTGAATTTAGGTTAG
>NW_017059838.1:0-237 GCF_001483705.2 Eufriesea mexicana | reverse complement strand
CTGCTCTTCTGTGCATTTCTGCTCTCTACATTGCCCTAATATAGTTTGCTCGCCTCAGGGGATACCAGTGATAGTGGTCTCGGCACGTTAGGCCCAGTTATATTGCCTTCTGATATGTTACGCCTTTCGTATTTCTGGGATAGAAGAACTTCGACTTTTGTGTCATACGCAGGCGTGAAATGGATTTCTGCGCTCTACTGTACTCTAATATGTTCAGTCTAGTCCTGGGGGGTGGGG
>NW_017059837.1:0-237 GCF_001483705.2 Eufriesea mexicana | reverse complement strand
GGACGTATGGATAGATGGGTGTATGGACGGCTGGAAGTACTGATGGATGCATGTATGGATGGACGGCTGTATGGATGGATGGAAGTATGCATGGATTTACGCATGGATGCTTGTATTGATGTATGTATGTATGTATGGACGGATGTATGGAAGTATGGATGTATTGGTGTGTGCACGGATGAATGTGCGGATGCACGGATGTATGCATGTACGAATGTATGGATGGATGGATGTATG
>NW_017059836.1:0-237 GCF_001483705.2 Eufriesea mexicana | reverse complement strand
ATCTATAATCCGTTATAGCTTGGTTAATAGGTAGCCAGACGTCTGCAACCAATGGCAAGTACATCGATTTACTTACCATAGAATAGGTATATCCAAAATCTATAATCTGTTGTTGCTTGGTGAATAGGTCGACCAACGCCTTCAATCCAGTGGCAACTACAGACATCTACTTGACAGAAAATAGGTCTATTCAAAATCTGTAACCTGTTATAGCTTGGTGAATAGATCGCCTATCGC
>NW_017059835.1:0-237 GCF_001483705.2 Eufriesea mexicana | reverse complement strand
CCGTAACCAAAGCTGGCATAACCTAGCCTACCCGAACGTAGCATAACCCAACATAGCGTGCAGTGACCGCTATTGATGGCGTACATACAGATAAGCAGACCATATCAGGACACATTAGAGCACAGCCATACACCGAATAGCGGTGTAGAGCAGAAGAGCCCTATATATCCTAATCCAACCTGTCATAATCGAACCTAACCGAACGCAGCATAACCCAATATGACATGCCGCGACTAC
>NW_017059834.1:0-237 GCF_001483705.2 Eufriesea mexicana | reverse complement strand
GGCATGCTATAGCCATTTCGATGCTATAGAAACTGACTGGAAAATTCAATTTTATTAACATTTCCGACTAATATCGTGGTGAGCTAATTTTCTTGCATAAATAAGGAGGAAATATCCCATGGGCATGCTATAGCCATAGCAATGCTATTGAATCTGACTGGAAAACTCAATTTCATGGACATTTTCGACTAATATCGTGGTGCGCTGATTTTGTTGCATAAATAAGGAGGAAAGATT
>NW_017059833.1:0-237 GCF_001483705.2 Eufriesea mexicana | reverse complement strand
CAAATGTGGTGAGCTAACATTCTTGCATAAACATGGAGGAAAGATTATATTGGCAAGCTATAAAAATTGCAATGCTATGGAATCTGGCTGGAAAGTTCAATTTTATTGACATTTTCGTCTAATACCATGGTGCGCTAGCTTACTCGCCTAAGCAAGGAGGAAAGACTGTATTGCCAAGCTATAAACGTTGCAATGCTATAGAATCTGGCCGGAAAATACAATTTTATTGACATTTTG
>NW_017059832.1:0-237 GCF_001483705.2 Eufriesea mexicana | reverse complement strand
GTTATCCGCTTGGCTCTGGAGAGGCCAGCAATCGTGATCGCGAAACGTTATATTCAGTTATTCCATGCTTGGTGAAGATAGGTTAGACCTGCTCAGGTCTGGGTATCTTCGACTCTTGTGCTAAATACTGCCATTTGACTGCTTTCTGCGCTATACTCTGCTGTAAAATACTCCGATCGACTCTGGGGATACCAGCGATAGAGGTCAAGGCACGATATGTTTTGATAGGCTGCGTTT
>NW_017059831.1:0-237 GCF_001483705.2 Eufriesea mexicana | reverse complement strand
GACCTGGCATGACATGACCTAACCTGACCTGGACTGGCCAGACATGGCCTGGCCTGGCCTGTCTCGACCTGATCCGACCTGACTTGACCTGACCTGACCTGACCAGTCGTGGCCTGACATTGCCTGGTCGTGCCTGACCTGACCTGACCTGGCCTGACATTTCCTGTCCCGGCATGACCTGCACTGACCTGGCATGTCCTGCGCTGGCAAGACCAGACATGGCCTGTACTGACATGA
>NW_017059830.1:0-237 GCF_001483705.2 Eufriesea mexicana | reverse complement strand
AATATTCGCATAATAGTGTCTCTATATAATATGTGTTCGCGCAATATGGAGCCCGCCGAGGCCACCGAACCAGGCCGCGCAGTGGATTCCGCCCAGCCGCCACGAGGAGCTAGTTCCTCGAAACGCTTTTCGATGCGGAGGCTGAATGCCGTAAAGGCAGCCTCCACATCGAACGCGGGTGCCGGCGCCGCTGCCCCAGCACCCGCGGACGCACGTTTAGGTGAAATGAGCATACGT
>NW_017059829.1:0-237 GCF_001483705.2 Eufriesea mexicana | reverse complement strand
AATATTCGCATAATAGTGTCTCTATATAATATGTGTTCGCGCAATATGGAGCCCGCCGAGGCCGCCGAACCAGGCCGCGCAGTGGATTCCGCCCAGCCGCTACGAGGAGCGAGTTCCTCGAAACGCTTTTCGATGCGGAGGCTGAATGCCGTAAAGGCAGGCTCCACATCGAAAGCGGGTGCCGGCGCCGCTGCCCCAGCACCCGCGGACGCACGTTTAGGTGAAATGAGCATACGT
>NW_017059828.1:0-237 GCF_001483705.2 Eufriesea mexicana | reverse complement strand
AAGTGCGTTCTCTGGCGCGTGGATTAGTGCCATTCTATGCGTGTGGTGCGTGGGTGCACGTGGACGGGGACTCGCGTCGCGGAGTGTGTCGTGGTGCCGATAATAATTGAACTTGTTTGCAAGTTTTCTTCCCCTTATTCGTGGCATCAACGAAGTTGTGGACACCGCTACGTTGCAGGTAGGCGAGGGAGGGTGCCCATTGTCTGGAGCGGAGCCTCGCATCTGCCCAGCGATGGA
>NW_017059827.1:0-237 GCF_001483705.2 Eufriesea mexicana | reverse complement strand
ACCATAGAATCTGTCCCGAAAATTCAATTTTATTAACATTTTCGTCTAATATCGTGGTGAGCTTACATCCTTGCATAAATAATGAGGAAAGATTTAATTGGCGTGCTGTAGCCATTGCAACGCTGTAGCATCTGGCACGAAAATACAATTTCATTGACATTTTCGACTTATATAGTGGTGCGCCAACATTCTTGCATAAATAAGGAGGAAGAATTCTTTTGGCGTGTTATAGCCATT
>NW_017059826.1:0-237 GCF_001483705.2 Eufriesea mexicana | reverse complement strand
TGATTTGACGACACCACTATTTCTGACCTCCACAGGGACAAGCAAAATGAACTATAGCACAGTGGAGCGCAGAAATCCGCCGCCGTGCAGTGAGTAGCACCAAAGCCGTGGAGATCCAGGCCTAACCTGACCTAGCCTAACCGAAACACACGTAGCATAGCCTACCGTACCGTTCCGCGACAACAGCTCCTGGCCTCCACAGAGCCATGCAGAGTGCAGTAGAGCACCGTAGGTCGC
>NW_017059825.1:0-237 GCF_001483705.2 Eufriesea mexicana | reverse complement strand
GAGATACTAGAGCACAGGGGTGCACAGAAATCCACAGCATTGCAATGAATAGCACAAGAGTCGTATATATCCTGACCCAACTTGACCTAACCTAACAAAAGCAGTGGTAGAGCAGCGCAAAGCTACGTTCTGCGATCTCAGCACCTGGTCTCCCCGGAGCCAAGCAGAATGTAATGGAGCATAATCGATAATACAAATCCACCGAATAACAGTGTATTGCACGAAAATCGTAGACAT
>NW_017059824.1:0-237 GCF_001483705.2 Eufriesea mexicana | reverse complement strand
TCTCGCATAAAAAGTATGAATGATTCTATTGGCTTTCTATAGCCTTCGCAATGCTATTGAATCTGGATCGTAAATTCAATCTTATTGACATTTTAGGCTAATATCATGGTGAGTTAACTTTTTCGCATAAATATGGAGGAAATATTCCATTGGCGTGCTATAGGGTTTGCAATTCTATAGAATCGTGGTGGAAAGTTCAATAACATTGACAGTTTCGACTATTATCGTGGTGAACTA
>NW_017059823.1:0-237 GCF_001483705.2 Eufriesea mexicana | reverse complement strand
ACCGAACACAACGTGCCGGGACCACAATTTCTGTCCCACCCAGGGTCGAGTAGAGTATAGTAGCGCACATTACAGCGCAGAAATCCACCGAACATCGTTGTACGGCACATTGGTCAAAGCTACCTTATCCTATCCTAACATTATCTGACATAACCGAACGTTACCCAACTCAAAGTAACGTGCCGCGACCAGTATTATTGGACTCCCCAGAGCCTAGCAGAGTATAGTAGAGCAATA
>NW_017059822.1:0-237 GCF_001483705.2 Eufriesea mexicana | reverse complement strand
TTAGCTTTATTGGCTCAATCAATTCCTTGCACCACAGCCCCATTATTCCTCCTGCTTTTATAGTTTCCAAGTTCCAATATATGTTTCTAAACATTTGTGCCTTAATACAACAATTACACTCTATATTCAATTTATTTTCAACTTTTATAACTGTTACCAAGTGATCACTCTCCATCTCTTCAATGATCCTTATATTCGCATGTCGATGTCTCACGTCCTTCTTTGTTGATACATATG
>NW_017059821.1:0-237 GCF_001483705.2 Eufriesea mexicana | reverse complement strand
ATTATACATTTAACTCGCGGGACATCGGAGTTGGATTTATTATTAATCTTATTGCTGGTACAGCTATTAGAAAGATACTCTAGCTTTTGATTAAATGTACCCTAAGCGTGAAACGATTTTTCTCGCTCTAAAGAGTTCCTGTACGCAATACTGTCTGTATCTTCGTATCAATCCTAATCGTAATAGTATCACCATCATCGTTGGCGTTATTACTTTCATTATTGTACTCGGAATACA
>NW_017059820.1:0-237 GCF_001483705.2 Eufriesea mexicana | reverse complement strand
AAATATAATTTCATTGACATTTTCGACTAATATCGTGGTGAGTTTACTTTCTTGCGTAAATAATGAGGAAAGCTTCTATTGACGTGCTATAGGCATTGCAATGCTGTAGACTCTTCCTGGAAAATTCTACTTTATCAATAGTTTCAACTAATATCGTGGTGAGCTATCTTTCTTCAAAAATAAGGAGGGTAGATTCTATTGGCGTGCTGTAGCCATTGTATTTCTATAGTATCTGGC
>NW_017059819.1:0-237 GCF_001483705.2 Eufriesea mexicana | reverse complement strand
ATAGCCTTCACTTTTATTCGGTGGGCTTCTGAGATCTACTATGCTCCAATTCTCTCCGCCTGGATCTTCGGAGGCCAGCGATAGTGGCCTCGTCTCGTAAGGTTTGGTTAGTCTACGGTTGGATAGGTCAGGTTTGGTCAGGTAAAGTTAGGGTATCCTAGACATTTCTGCTAATCGCTGCTATTTGGCGGCTACCTGCGCTTTGGTGTGCTCTATTGTATTCTGCTTGGCCCTGGG
>NW_017059818.1:0-237 GCF_001483705.2 Eufriesea mexicana | reverse complement strand
ATTCGCATGCAAAAAATATAAAAAATCGGATCACTTTAACTGCGTCTTTTAGCAGTCCGATTGTGCCGATCTCGAGAATCGATCTTGCAGACTTTGGAAACATGTAGCAGGTCTATCCCTTGATTTTTTTATATGTTTTGCATATAAAAAAAACTCCTCGAAGAGTGCTCTAAATAATAAGCTAACAAAATCCTGTTTTTTTTCAACCATCCGAATTTTGTCGATTCCTCCGACTGC
>NW_017059817.1:0-237 GCF_001483705.2 Eufriesea mexicana | reverse complement strand
GCATAGGCCTATTCTCTGGCAAGTAGATGGCTGTACTTGCCATTGGATTGAAGGCGTTAGGCGTCGTATACACCAAGATATAACAGATTATAGATTTTGAAAAGACCTTTTCGAAGGCAAGTAGGTGGCAGTACTTGAGATTGGATTGAAGGCGTTATGCCATCTCCTCACCATTCTATAACAGGTTGTAGATTTTGAATAGACCTATTCTCCGGCAAGTAGATGGCTGTACTTGCC
>NW_017059816.1:0-237 GCF_001483705.2 Eufriesea mexicana | reverse complement strand
TAGTACGCCAGTAGAATCTTTTCTCCTTATATATGCAAGAAAGTTAGGTCGCCACGATAGTAGCCGATAATATCAATAAAATTAAATTTTCCCGCCAGAGTCTGCAGCATTGCAATTGCTATGGCGCGCCAATCGAATCTTTCCTACTTATCTATGCAAGAAAGTTAGCTGCCTACGATATTAGTCGAAAATGTCAATAAAATTGAATTTTCCAGCCAGGCTCTATAGCATTGCAAT
>NW_017059815.1:0-237 GCF_001483705.2 Eufriesea mexicana | reverse complement strand
TGGATTCCTGTGGTCTGCAGTGCTCTAGTATATTCTAGTTGGCTCACGGGATGCCGGAAGCAGCGGTCGCGGCAAGTCATGTTGAGTTATGCTACGTATGGTTAGGTTCGGTTAGGGCAGGATAGGTTGGGATATTTCTGACTCTTGCACTCTGCACTGGTATTTGGTTGATTTGTGCTCTCGACATTAATCTACTATGCTCTGATCGAATATGCGCTGGCGTGCAATAGTGGCCGT
>NW_017059814.1:0-237 GCF_001483705.2 Eufriesea mexicana | reverse complement strand
ATTCATCCATCCATACATCGTTCCATCCACACATCGATCTATCCATACATCCATACATCCACAGATCCATTCATCCATAAATCCTGCCATCCGTACTTCCATTCATAGATACAACCATCCATCCAAACATTAATACATATGTACATACATACATACATACATCCATACATACGACCGTACATCCGTCCATCTATACCTCAATCCATCCATACATCCATCAATCCATACAGCCATCCA
>NW_017059813.1:0-237 GCF_001483705.2 Eufriesea mexicana | reverse complement strand
TTAGGATTGGGTAGCGTTGACTTATGTGCTATACGCTGACATTCGCTGGATTTCTGCGCTCTTCTCCGCTCTACTATACTCTTGTCGACACTGGGGAGACCACCAATAGCTGCCTCGGCCAGTTCGGTTGAGTTAGGCTACGTTCGGCTTCGTTATGTTAGTTTGGGTTAGGTTCTAATAGATTATGCTTTCGTGGTCTGCGCTGCTATTCGGTGGATTTCTACGTACTACCGTGCT
>NW_017059812.1:0-237 GCF_001483705.2 Eufriesea mexicana | reverse complement strand
TTCTTTCCTAAATAAGCAGGGTAGATACTATTGGCGTGCTATAGACATTGCAATGCAGTAGAGTCTGGCTGGAAAGTCCTATTTTATTGACATATTCGACTAATATCGTGGTGAGCCAAGTTCCTAGCTTGAACAAGGAGGAAATAATCTATTGGCGTGCTATAGGCACTGCATTGCTATAGAATCGTCCTGGAAAATTCTATTTTATTGTCATTTTCTATTAATATCGTGGTGAGC
>NW_017059811.1:0-237 GCF_001483705.2 Eufriesea mexicana | reverse complement strand
TTCAAACCGAAGGCAAGTACAGCCATCTACTTGCCAGAGAATAGGTCTATTCATAGTATATAAGCTGTTATAGCTTGGTGAATAGATCACCTAACGCCTTCAATCCAATGGCAAGTCCTGCCATCTAGTTGCCTGACAATAGGTCCTTTCAAAATCTATAACCTGTTGTAGCACGGTGAATAGATAGCCTAACGCCTTCAATCCAATGGCAAGTACAGCCGTCTACTTGCCAGAGAA
>NW_017059810.1:0-237 GCF_001483705.2 Eufriesea mexicana | reverse complement strand
GCATGGAGCAAGCATTAAAAATTAGAAGACTATAGTCATCTCCATACAACATGTTCTAAATATTAGGAAATAAATATTCAAAATTGGACGACTATAGTCATCGCTACAAAATAAGTATTAAAACCTGGATAACAATATTTTCCATTGGCATGGAGCAAGCATTAAAAAATAGAAGACTATAGTCATCTCCACATAACAAATTCCAAAACTCCTGAAATAAATTTTCAAAATCGATCG
>NW_017059809.1:0-237 GCF_001483705.2 Eufriesea mexicana | reverse complement strand
TTGCCAAACCTATCCCAGCCAAGCCTAGCCAAACGATACCTAAGTCACACTAACGCGCCGCTGCCACTATTTCTGGCCACCCAGAGCAAATCAGAGCCTATTAGATCAGAGTATAACACAGAAACCCAAAGAAAAGCAGAGTACATTGCAAAAATAAAACCTACGCTCTCCTATCCTAAAGAAATCGTGACATAAACAAACATAACGTAACTTAAACTAACGTGACGCGACCACAGT
>NW_017059808.1:0-237 GCF_001483705.2 Eufriesea mexicana | reverse complement strand
CTGGCTTCCCAATAGTTGAGCAGAGTATAGTAGAGCAATGAAGAGCGCAGAAGTCCACCGAACTCTAGTGTGTAGCACCAAGGTCAAGGTTATCCTATCCTTACCTAACCAAACGTAACACAGCCTAATGTAACTAACTCCACCTAACCGACCTACAATACTATTGCAGATATCTTCAGAACAAGGCAGAATATACTTGAGCGCAGTTTACTGCAGAAATACGCGGCATTGCAGTGT
>NW_017059807.1:0-237 GCF_001483705.2 Eufriesea mexicana | reverse complement strand
GAGCCAGGTGGAACACGTAAGTGTAGAGCCGAACGCGGAAATCCATATAATCGGAGTGTATATTAGGAAATTCGAAGCTTCACAAGCCTAACCCAAACCAAATGAGCATAAACAAGCAAAGCATAAATCAACCTAACGTGCCGAGACGGTCATTGCTGCCCTACCCAGAGACATGCAGGACATACTAGAGCACAGTAGAGCGCAGAAGTCCAGCGAATATCTGTGTACAGAACAAAA
>NW_017059806.1:0-237 GCF_001483705.2 Eufriesea mexicana | reverse complement strand
TTCCATGAAAATCAAGCGAATATCGATCGTTCCACCTGTCGATTTTTATTGCAAATTTCTAACTCTATTTTTCTTAGTTATTTAATTACGTAATGCAGTCTGCAAGAGGTATTTACCGAAGCTTCAAAAAATATTATGATTAATTAGGGAATTTTGAAATTCCATGAAACTCGGCCGAATATCGATCGTTTCATGTATCGATTATTATTGAAAATTTTTACCTTTTTTTCTTAGTTA
>NW_017059805.1:0-237 GCF_001483705.2 Eufriesea mexicana | reverse complement strand
CTCACCACGATATTAGTCGAAAATTTCAATAAAATGGAATTTTCCATCCAGATACTATAGAGTGGCAATGGCCATAGCTGTGCAATAGAAGCTTTCCTCCTTATTTATGCAAGAAAGACACTTCACCACGATTTTAGTCGAAAATGTCAATAAAATCGAATTTTCGATGCAGACTCTGTAGCATTGTAATGGGTATAGCGTGCCAATAGAATCTTTCCTCCTTATTAATGCAAGGAT
>NW_017059804.1:0-237 GCF_001483705.2 Eufriesea mexicana | reverse complement strand
GGCTTTCACAACCATACATATTCAAACCTAGCCTGAACGAACGCTACACAACTGAAACTAACCCGCCGCGGCAAGCATTTCTGCTGCCCACAGACACAAGCAGAGATCTGCATCGCACAATACAGCGCAGGAGTCCATAGATACAGATTGTATAGCAGAAAAATCAAAGCTATAGAAACCTTACACATGCTATCATAAACCAGCCAAACGCAACTAAACTCAGCGTAACATGCCACG
>NW_017059803.1:0-237 GCF_001483705.2 Eufriesea mexicana | reverse complement strand
GGGTGTATGGTTGTATGGACGGATGGGTGGATGTATTGATGTATGTATACATGAAAGATGGATTTATGGATTGGTGGATGGATGTATGGGTGGATGTGTGTATGGACCGATGGACGTATGGGTGGGTGGATGTATGGATGGATGAACGTACCGAAGGGTGGTCGTATGGATGGGTGGATGTGCGGATGGACGGATGTATGGATGTGTGTATGTATGGATGGCTGGGTCTATGGTTGG
>NW_017059802.1:0-237 GCF_001483705.2 Eufriesea mexicana | reverse complement strand
ATTCACATTTTCGACTAGTATCGTGGTCAGCAATCTTAATGCATAAATAAGGAGAAAAGATACCATCGGTTTGCTGTAGCCATTGAATTGCAATGGTATCTGACCGTTATGTTGAATTTTATTGACATTTTCGGCCTCTATCGTAGTGTGCACACTTTTCCGTTTAAATATGCAGAAAGGATACCATTGGTTTGGCATAGGCATTGCATTGCAATACAATCTGACAGTAATCTTCAA
>NW_017059801.1:0-237 GCF_001483705.2 Eufriesea mexicana | reverse complement strand
GGTGTTCCTGCCATTGGATTGAAACCGTTAGGCGATCTATTCACCAAGCTATAACATGTTGTATATTTTGAATACACCTATTTTCTGGCAAGTAGATATCTGTACCTGCCTTGAAATTGAAGGCGTTAGGCGATCTATTCCCCAAGCTATAACGGATGAAATATTTTGTATAGGCCTATTCTCTGGCTAGTAGATGACTGTACTTGCCATTGGATTGAAGGCGTTAGGCGATCTATT
>NW_017059800.1:0-237 GCF_001483705.2 Eufriesea mexicana | reverse complement strand
TTTGTTATTAAAAAGGAATCGTTGTTTATCTGTCTGCTGAAGATTCATCTAGTATTAATGCTACAATAGGTAACACAATTAGTCGAAGGGTCGTGAGTTGCTCGTGAGTGGTCTAACAGAAAATTTCGTCGATGCTGTGAACGAAAGCTCTAAAGCTGCCGAAGCGTTTAATTGGAAGTATACCGTACCTGTCGCGAATTTCCGACACTTTAATCTTGCCTCGCATCTCCGACTCTC
>NW_017059799.1:0-237 GCF_001483705.2 Eufriesea mexicana | reverse complement strand
AGCTATTACCATAGCAAATCTATAGAATCTGGCAGGAAAGTTCAATTTTATTGACATGTTCGTCTAATATCGTTGTGAGTTAACTTTCTCGCATAAATAAGGACGAAAGATTCTATTGGCGTGTTATAGGCTTTGCAATGCTATAGAATCTGGCCGGAAAATACAATTTTATACACATTTTCATACAATATTTTGGTGCGCTACCTTTCTTGCATAAATAAGGAGGAAATATTCTTT
>NW_017059798.1:0-237 GCF_001483705.2 Eufriesea mexicana | reverse complement strand
CTTAATTCGACCTAACGTGCCGCGACCACTATTGCTGACCTCCCCACAGTAGTGCAGGGTACAATAGAGCATTGTAGAGCGCAGAAATCCTCCAAATATCAATGTACAGCACAAAGGTCGAATATTACCTAGCCTAACAACAGGTAGCCTGACCTAAACGTACGAAGAATAACCATGCCTATCGTGCTGCGACCACTATTCCTGGCTTATCCAGAGACAAGCAGAATATGACAGAGC
>NW_017059797.1:0-237 GCF_001483705.2 Eufriesea mexicana | reverse complement strand
AAATATGGAGGACAGACTCTGTTGGCGTGCTATAGCCGTTGGAATGCAATAGAATCTGACTGGGCATTTCAATTTTGTTGACATATTCGACTAATATCGTGGTGTGCAAACTTTCACCCAAGTAGAATTAGGAGGGATTCCTTTGGCGTGATTTAGTCATTGCAATTCAAAGGGATCAGAATGGAAAGTTCAATTCCATTGACATTTTCGAATAATTTCGTGTTGAGCAAACTTTCT
>NW_017059796.1:0-237 GCF_001483705.2 Eufriesea mexicana | reverse complement strand
CCAAGGGAACGCCCTTGGTCAAACACAGCCAATCATATTTGGCGAGCTCCCGATTTTTCCTAAAGCCGATCTTAGGAAGATGGAGGAGCTCACTTCCGTACGAGATCTTAGAGACGTCGGGTCTCTTCAACATTTCGTCCAACCGATTACCAGTCAGCGATACGCCACGTTTTCTTCGAAACGTCGAAGACACGACTCTTTTCCGCTCGTACAACTTAAACAGTTGCCCAATATTAA
>NW_017059795.1:0-237 GCF_001483705.2 Eufriesea mexicana | reverse complement strand
TCGGATTGAAGGCGTTAGGCGATCTATTCACCAACCTGCAGGGGTTATAGATTTTGATTAGACATAATCTCTGGCAATTAGATGGCTGTACTTGCCATTGGCTCAAGGCGTTAGGCGACCTATTCACCAAGCTATAACGGATTATATGTTTTGAGAAGACCTATTCTCTGGCACGTAGATGGCCGTACTTGCCATTGGATTGAAGGCGTTATGCGATATATTCACCAAGCGACGGCA
>NW_017059794.1:0-237 GCF_001483705.2 Eufriesea mexicana | reverse complement strand
AAATGTAACATAACTCAATCTATTGTGTCGAGACAACTATTGCTGCAACCCCAGGGCTAAGCAGAATATAGTAGAGCACAGTAGAGCGCAGATATCCACCGAAAAGGAGAGTATAGCGCGCAAGTCATATGTATCCCAACCGAATGTAATGTAACCTAACCAAAGAAAACGAAACCGAACCTAATCTAACGCAGCGATGCCACTACTTCTGGCCTTCCCAGGTCAAAGCACAACATA
>NW_017059793.1:0-237 GCF_001483705.2 Eufriesea mexicana | reverse complement strand
AGTTGGCTCACCACGATATTAGTCGAGAATGTCAATAAAATTTAATTTTCCAGGAAGATTCTATACCATTGCAATGGCTGTAGCGCTCAAAAAGCATCTTTCCTACTTACTCACGCAAGGAAGTTAGGTCACCACGATATTAGTAGAAAATGTCAACAAAATTGTGTTTTCCAACCGCATTCTATATCATTGCAATGGCTATAACATTCAAAAAGCGTCTTTCCTCCTTACTTACGC
>NW_017059792.1:0-237 GCF_001483705.2 Eufriesea mexicana | reverse complement strand
AAAGTTAGCTCACCACATTAGTCGAAAATGTCAATAAAATTGATCTTTCCAACCGGATTCTACGGCATTGCAATGGCTATAGCACTCCAGAAGGATCCTTCCTCCTTACATATGGGAGGAGGTTAGCTCACCACGATATTAGCTGAACATGACAATAAAATTGAATTTTCCAGTAAGATTCTATAGCATTGCAATGGCAATAGCACGCCAATAGAATCTTTGCTCCTTATTTATGCA
>NW_017059791.1:0-237 GCF_001483705.2 Eufriesea mexicana | reverse complement strand
GCAATGCTGCAGACTCTGGCTGGAAAATTCAATTACATTGACATTTTCGACTAATATCGTGGTTAGTCAACTTTCTCGCATAAATAAGGAGGAAAGATTGTATTGGCGTGATATAGGCTTTGCAATGCAATAGAATCTGTCTGGAAAATTCAATTTTATTGACATTTTCGACTTATATCGAGATGACCTATCTTTCTTGCATAAATAAGGAGGAAAGATTCTATTGTCGTGCTATAG
>NW_017059790.1:0-237 GCF_001483705.2 Eufriesea mexicana | reverse complement strand
ATAAAGCATCCTAACGTGTCGAAACCACTATTAATGACCACCACAGAGCCAAGCAGACCATACAAAGGCGCAGTAGAGCACAGAAGTCCACCAGATATCAGTCAATGGCGCAAAAGTCTAAGCTACCCTGTCCTAGCAAAACCAGACTTGCGATATGCAAACGTAGCCTAACGAAGCTTATCGCGCCGAGACCGCTATTGCTGGCCTCCGCAGTACCAAGCAGAGTATAGTACAGCA
>NW_017059789.1:0-237 GCF_001483705.2 Eufriesea mexicana | reverse complement strand
GCATGGGCTATGTTGGACAGCTTTGACCTTTCTACCATACACTGCCGTTATTTGTCCTCTGTGCTTCACTCTCCACTGAAATGTTCTTCTTGGCGATGGGGAGTCCGGCAAAAATGGTCTAGCCACGTTAGGTTGGGTTAGTTTACATTTGGTTATGTCACGTATGGTTAGGAGAGGTCAGGATACCTTTGACTTTCTTGCTATAAACTGAAATGCTGTGGATTACTGCGCTCTACT
>NW_017059788.1:0-237 GCF_001483705.2 Eufriesea mexicana | reverse complement strand
ACTATAGTATTTACAATAACTTTGTGGAGAAGGTAGGTACAATACCAATTCTTGAGTTCTCTGTTATCCATCATGTTTCCTCTGCAAAATTTTCGATAATTATGATGAATGTTAATTTGATACATCATAATAAAAATTTTTTTCAAGCAAATAACAATTTCGCAAAAATATTGTAGTACGAAAACGTCTTCTTTATTCCACGAAATTTCCAATCATTATAATAATCATAATAGACAT
>NW_017059787.1:0-237 GCF_001483705.2 Eufriesea mexicana | reverse complement strand
TCCATACATTCAAACATCCATACATACGTACATCCATACATTCATACATACATCCAACCATACTTCCACCCAACCATACATCCATTTATCCGTGCATCCATGCATCCACACACCCATACATCCATAAATCCATCCACCAATACACACATCCGTCCATACATTCATCCATACATTCGTCCATACATCCATTCACAAACCCATACACTCACCATTACATACATGCATAGACACATCCGC
>NW_017059786.1:0-237 GCF_001483705.2 Eufriesea mexicana | reverse complement strand
GATATAGAGTGTGTTTGGAAAATTCAATTTTATTGACATTTACGGCTAATATCGTGGTGAGTTTACTTTCTCGCATAAATAAGGAGGACAGACTCTATTGGCGTGCTATAGCCGCTCAAGTGCTGTTGAACCTGACTGGAGAATACAATTTTATTGATATCTTCCACTAATATCGTGTTGAGCTGCCCTTCTTGCACAAATAAGGAGGAAAGATTCTACTGGCCTGCTATAGCCATT
>NW_017059785.1:0-237 GCF_001483705.2 Eufriesea mexicana | reverse complement strand
CACATTGCTTGTATCTGTGGACGCCAGGAATAATGCTCTCGGTGCGTTAGGCTCTGTTACGTTGCGTTTGGTTATGTTAGGTTTGGTTGGGTTTGGTGGGGATAGCTATGACTCTTGTGATATACGCTGCTATTCTGTAGATTTCAGCGTCCTACACAGCTCTGCTGTGCTCTCATAGGCTCTCGTCAGGTCAGCGATACTGGCCGTGGCACCTCAGGCTGTGTTACGTTTTGTTTG
>NW_017059784.1:0-237 GCF_001483705.2 Eufriesea mexicana | reverse complement strand
CGTTTGCTTGGGCCTGGTATGGACAGCTACGACTTTTCTGCATACCCTGCGATCCTTTGGATTTCGGCGCTCCTGTTCGCTGTAATATTTTCTGCATAGCGGTGGGGACGCCAGCAACAGTGGACTCGGGACGTTAGGTTTAGAATTGTCTACGTATTGTTAGGTTACGTTAGGACAGGTTGTGTTAGGGCATCTTTGACCTCTGTGCTATACACTGCTATTTGGTGGCCATCGGCG
>NW_017059783.1:0-237 GCF_001483705.2 Eufriesea mexicana | reverse complement strand
AGACATCCAAACCTTACCCAAAATAACTCAGCCTAACATGACGCAGTCACCATTTCTGGCCACGCAGATTTAATCAGAGCATATTAGAGCGCATAAGGATTGAGAAATCCTACGAAATGTATTATGTGGCACAGAAGTCAGTGGTACCCGTTTCTAACCTAACCAATTATAACAGAACCAAACGTAACCAAACTCAACGTAACGTGCCGCGCTCACTATTACTGGCCTACCCAGGGC
>NW_017059782.1:0-237 GCF_001483705.2 Eufriesea mexicana | reverse complement strand
GGCAAGTACAGCCATCTAATTTCCAGAGAATAGGACAATTCAAAATCTATAACCTGTTATAGCTTGGTGAATAGATCGCCTAGCGCCTGCAATCCAATGGCAATTACAGCCATCTACCTGCCAGTGAATAGCTCGATTCAAAATCTATAACCTGTAATAGCATGGTGAATAGAGAGCCTAACGCATTCAATCCAATGGCAAGTACAGCCATCTACTCGCCAGAGAATATTTCTATTC
>NW_017059781.1:0-237 GCF_001483705.2 Eufriesea mexicana | reverse complement strand
CGTACATATATCCGTACACACATCCATACATCCATCCATACATACATCCATCCACTCATACATACATCCATTAATACATACATACAGATATTCATCCATACATCCGTACATCCATACATTCGTACATCCGACATTCGTACATACATACATACATACATCCATACATCCATACAACCATACATCCATCCGTCCATACATACATCTATACACACATCCGTACACACATCCATCGATCCA
>NW_017059780.1:0-237 GCF_001483705.2 Eufriesea mexicana | reverse complement strand
TCGACTAATATCCCGGTGAGTTAACTTTCTTACATAACTAAGGACGAACGAATCTATTGTCGTGCTATAGGCACTGAATGCTATAGAGTCCTCCTGGAAAATAAAATTTTATTGACATTTTCGGCTACTATCGTGGTGACCTAGCTTCCTTGCATTGGTAAGGGGGAAAGATATTATTGGCCTGCTATAGCCTTTGCAATGCAATGGACTCTGGCAAGAAAATTCAATTTTGCTGAC
>NW_017059779.1:0-237 GCF_001483705.2 Eufriesea mexicana | reverse complement strand
AGAATCTTTCCTCCCTAATTGTGCGAGGAAGTTAACTCACCACGGTATTAGCAGAAACTGTTAGTAAAACTGAACTTTTAAGACAGATTCTATAGCATTGCAAAGGCTATAGCACGCCAATTGAATCCTTCCTCCTTGTTTATGCAAGAGAGGTAGCTCACCACAGTACTAGTTGCAATTGTCAATAAAATTGAATTTTCCAGCCAGATTCTACGGCATGGCAATGCCTATAGCACG
>NW_017059778.1:0-237 GCF_001483705.2 Eufriesea mexicana | reverse complement strand
CTGCTGGCGTCCGCAGAGGCAAGCTGAATATACTGGACCACAGTAGAGCGCAGAAATCGACCACATTGCCGTGTGCAGCACAAAAGTCAGAGATGTCAAATCATCACCTGGCAAACCTAAGCGAACCAAACGTAGCCTAGCGCAACATAACGTGCCGAGACGGCTATGGCTACACTCCCGAGAACCAGTCCAAGCATATGAGAGCAGTGTAGAGTGCAGGAATCCGTAGAATCGCAG
>NW_017059777.1:0-237 GCF_001483705.2 Eufriesea mexicana | reverse complement strand
TCGTGGTGAGCTATCTTCCTTGCATAAGTAACGAGGAAAGATGCTTTTTGAGTGCTATAGCCATTGCAATGATGAAGATTGTGGCTGGAAAATACGATTTTGATGACGTTTTCGACTAATATCGTGGAGAGCTAAGTTCCTTGCGTAAGGAAGGAGGAAAGATGCTTTTTGAGTGCTATTGCCATTGCAATGATATCGATTGTGGCTGGAAAATACAATTTTGTTGACATTTTCGAC
>NW_017059776.1:0-237 GCF_001483705.2 Eufriesea mexicana | reverse complement strand
CAGGCAGAATATACTAGAGCACGGTAGAGCACAGAGGACCATAGAATAGCAGTGTGCAGCAAAAATGTCAAAGCTGTCCACACCTTGCCGATGCAAACATAACATAGCCAAACGTATCATAACTGCAAATAACTTGCTGCGACCACGATTGCTGGCGTCCCCAATGCCAGGCAGAGCATAGTAGATGAGAGTATACCGCAGAAGTCCACCTTATGATGGAGTGCAGCACGAAGGTCA
>NW_017059775.1:0-237 GCF_001483705.2 Eufriesea mexicana | reverse complement strand
AACGAGCAATTTATTGCACAGATGTCAAATCTACCCTCTCCCAACGTGTCCAAACTTGACATATCCGAACGCAGCTTAACTCAACCGAACGTGCCGATACCATAGTTTCTTGCCCACCAAGGGCAAAGCAGAGTATACTAGTGCACAGTGCAGCGCACTAATGCACCGCATTGTAGTGTATAGCACAAAAGTTGAGGACACCGTATCCTACCCTGTCCTAACCTAACATAACCGAAC
>NW_017059774.1:0-237 GCF_001483705.2 Eufriesea mexicana | reverse complement strand
CTCGGCCCGTTGGATTGATTCACGCTATGTATGGATATGTTCTGTTGGTTTGGGTTAGGCTCGGGTAACATTGATTTTTCTGATATACACTGCGACTATATGGATTTCTGCGACCTACTCTCTACTGCTAATGTGCTCTGCTTGGCTCTGGAGCGGCCAGCAATATTGGTCGCGTAACAATAGGTTGAGTTATGTTACGTTTGTTCATGATGAGGTTGGCTGTGCTAGGAGGGGATA
>NW_017059773.1:0-237 GCF_001483705.2 Eufriesea mexicana | reverse complement strand
TCGTCTCCAAACCTAACCAATCGTGGCATAACCAAGCGTAGCATAAATCAACATATCGTACAGAGAACACTACTGCTGCCCTTGACGAAGGCAGGCAGAGCATATTTGAGGATTGTAGAGCCCAGGGATCCACAGAACCACAGTGTATAGCGCGAAGTCGAGGCTATCCAGGCCTAACCAAGACTACCATAGCCACACCAAACGTAGCATAACTCAGCCTAGCGCTCCGAGACATCT
>NW_017059772.1:0-237 GCF_001483705.2 Eufriesea mexicana | reverse complement strand
GAGAAAACATCGATTCCGACGATGTCGAATCTTTCCGCTGCCTCGAACGCCATCGAGCCGGCGGTTTCGTAATTGGAAGAAAATTTCGTAACGATCGCGCGGGTTACGCTCGAAAGCTCCTTTCCGAAATCGATCGTCGAGGCTCGTGAGTCGCGCGACAGCTCGAAATCTCGGACCGTGGTCTCTCGTACTCTCGCCGCGGATCGTTTTTCCACCGGGTTTCGTACGAATCCCGTT
>NW_017059771.1:0-237 GCF_001483705.2 Eufriesea mexicana | reverse complement strand
CCAAACAAAATACAGTATAGCACAGTCGAGTCCAGAGGTCCCCCGAATAGCCGTGTATTACACGAAAGTCAAAGATAACCTGACCGAGCTTGACATAACCTAACCTAACCAAACGCAACATAGCTCAGCCTAAAGTGCCGAGACCACTACCGCTGGCCTCCCTAGAGACAAGCCGAATGTACTAGGGTGCAGCTGTGTGCAGAAATCCACCGCATTGTAGTGAACAGCACAAAAGTG
>NW_017059770.1:0-237 GCF_001483705.2 Eufriesea mexicana | reverse complement strand
AAATCACGCCAAAAGAATCTTTCCTCCTCATTTATGCAATAAAGGTAGCTCACAACGATATTAATAGAAAATGTCAATAAGATTAAGTTTTCCTCCCAGATTCCTTAGCGTTGCAATGCGTATAGCACGCCAACGGAATCTTTCCTCCTTATTTATGCAAGAAATATAGCTCAACACGATATTAGTCGAAAATGTCAACAAAACTGAACTTTCCATCCAGTTTCTATAGCATTGCGA
>NW_017059769.1:0-237 GCF_001483705.2 Eufriesea mexicana | reverse complement strand
CCACCGAATAGCAGTGTACAGCACAAAAGTTAAAGGCATCCTCTCCTAACCTAACGAATCGTAACGTAACCGAACGCAACATATCCCAAAATAACGAGCCGCGACCATTATTACCGGCAACCCCAAATATGAGCAGCGTTTAGTGGAGCACAGTAGAGCGCAGGATTCCACCGAACAACATCGTATAACACGCAAGACTGGGCTGTCGAAGCCTACATAAGACTAACGTATCCTAAC
>NW_017059768.1:0-237 GCF_001483705.2 Eufriesea mexicana | reverse complement strand
TTTCCAGTTTGAATTACAATAATAAATAATAAATTTTAATAACTTTGATTTTAAAAATATTTTGCATTAATAAAATTAATATATTTGTTATAACAAGGTTACAATGAAAACAACTGTTGATGATATTGAGTTAGAATTATGGGCAAAAGAAACTCCCATGGCAAGTAAAAATTGTATACAATTATGTATGGAAGGTTATTATCATGACACTATATTTCATAGAATTATCCAAGGATT
>NW_017059767.1:0-237 GCF_001483705.2 Eufriesea mexicana | reverse complement strand
CATGTCTCTTAGTCATACCAGTCACACACGTATATGCGTCCGCACAAGCACTTTTCACCCTTACACCGAACATACTATGACAACTACCGCCACAATAATAACCAGAACACATCGAACGATAGGATACCGCGCAGACCTGATCCACTCATCCCAAAACATATATACGCAGAAATATATGTGACCACAATACTCTAAACTCCCATTGGAATTCACGACACTGTTGAACAAATTACTCCT
>NW_017059766.1:0-237 GCF_001483705.2 Eufriesea mexicana | reverse complement strand
GTGGGAAGTCCAGCAACTCTGGACCCAGCACCTTAGGTTCAGTAATGTTACGCTTGGTTAGGTGAAGTTTGGTTAGGATGGCTTTGACCTTTATGCTGTACACAGCTATTCGGCGGGTTTCTGCGCTCTGCTCTGTTATGGAATATTCTGCTTGGCTATGGGGATGACTGCAGCATTGGCCTCGGCACGTTAGGTTCAGTTACGATGCGTTTGTTAGGGTTAGGTTCGGATGGCTTT
>NW_017059765.1:0-237 GCF_001483705.2 Eufriesea mexicana | reverse complement strand
CCGGTTGGTACCCTGATGGCCGTCGTGCTATGATATGTAGCAGGTAGGAGGACGCAAAGAAGGAACGCGTTTCGTCTTGAGCCTGCTAGTGGACTCGCTAAGGCTACCTAGCAGGCCCTGCCTTAGACCGGGATCTAAGTTTTCTGTATTGGAAAATCTGGAAGTTGTACGTATAGAAAGCGGAGGTTTTCGAGGACTTGCGAGAAAGTCCTCGAATCTCCTCGAAGCTTTGAAAGT
>NW_017059764.1:0-237 GCF_001483705.2 Eufriesea mexicana | reverse complement strand
AAAGCCTGCGAGACGTCTCCATATTTTCTGGCGCACAACCGTCGGGACGCTTTCGAACTGGCACCCAGGCAAGAATGGCAGTTGCGTCACCGACGGATCGAAGTATCGACGGAGAAAGGAGAGTTCCTCGCCGAGCCGCTTGCCCCCGGGATGCAAGAAAAATCCCACAGTTGAAGATGCACGAGGAGACGTTGTGCCTCTGATTGGTATTGGTCCACACAACGATTCCGGACAAAG
>NW_017059763.1:0-237 GCF_001483705.2 Eufriesea mexicana | reverse complement strand
GGAATATTCAATGTTATTGACATTTTCGGCTAATATCGTGGTGAGCTCACTTCCTTGCAGAAACAAGGAGGAAGAATTCTATTGGCGTGCTATTGCCATTGCAATTCTATAGAGTCTGTCTGGAAAATTCAATTTCATTAACATTTTCGACAAATATGGTCGTGAGCTATCTTCCTTGTATAAATAAGGAGGAAAGGTGCCATTGCCGTGAAATAGCAATTACAATGCTATAGAATC
>NW_017059762.1:0-237 GCF_001483705.2 Eufriesea mexicana | reverse complement strand
GTCGCGTTTCGATCGGCAGGCAAGTTTCGACGCAAAGTTTCCCAAGGTAAATCCTCCCGCGATAGCGGCGGTCTGTCTATGGAACCTTGAGACTCGCGACACAGGCAGGGGAGTTTCGGGAACGTTGTAGCCGAGTACTCGGCGAGTTTGGTCGCTGCGAAACGGCGCGGAGCGAGCTGGTGAATAGCGTACACCGACACGCGGTTGAACTTGGAAACCTCGTGTCTCGGTTTTTGG
>NW_017059761.1:0-237 GCF_001483705.2 Eufriesea mexicana | reverse complement strand
TCAGTGCTCTCCTGTGCTCTAGAATATACTGCTTTGCTCTGGGGATGTCAGTAATGGTGGTCTAGGCGCGTTAGGTTCAGTTAGGCTACGTTTGGCTGTATTATGTTTGGCTAAGTTAGGATAAGATAGCAATGACTTTTGTGCTGTTCACTGCCTTTCGGTGGATCTCTGCGCTCTACCCTTATCTACTATTCTCTGCTTTGCTCTGGGAATTCCGCAGAGAGTGGCGGCGGGGCG
>NW_017059760.1:0-237 GCF_001483705.2 Eufriesea mexicana | reverse complement strand
CCCGTCTCGCGCGCATGGACATGATCGTTTCGGGTGCGATTACTCGTCGCGCCGGGAGGGAACGGTTGCGTCGTGGGGGCGTCCTGGCAATTGCGTCGCCGCGAAGTCCAGGGCGCACGGAAATGCGAAGTGCTGGCCATCGTGGGGGTTTTAATGGTTAAAAATCCCACATAACCTCGCCCCCTCCCCTAAGTGGGCCGGGTATCTTTGGAGGATTTCCCCCACGTGAAAAAAAAA
>NW_017059759.1:0-237 GCF_001483705.2 Eufriesea mexicana | reverse complement strand
ACATCCATCAATCCATACACCCATACATATATACAACAATACATACATACATCCATACATACATCCATACATATATCCATCAATCCAGACCAAAATGAATCCATTCATCCACTCATCCGTACATCCATTCATCCGTACATCCGCCTATCCATACCTCAATCCATCCATACAACTATCCATCCATACGGCCATCAATCCATACATTCATCCATCCATACACCCATCCTTCCATACATC
>NW_017059758.1:0-237 GCF_001483705.2 Eufriesea mexicana | reverse complement strand
GCTCTAGTATATTCCGCTCGGCTCTTGAGTGGGTAGCAGCAGTGGTCTCAGCACGACAGCATGAGTTATACTACGTTTGCTTACGTTACGTTTGGTCAGGTTAGGAGAGGGTAGTTTAGACTTTTGTACTATACACTGCACTTCGATCGATATGTGCGCTCTACATTGCTTTATTATTCACTGCTCGTCTCACGGGAGGCCAGCAATTGTGGTCGCGGCATATTGAGTTCAGTTATG
>NW_017059757.1:0-237 GCF_001483705.2 Eufriesea mexicana | reverse complement strand
AACTCGGGAATTTTTGTAAATTTTGTAAAATGGAGATATTAGCCATAACCGATGAAAACGTGTCGTCGAATAATCTATGACGATTTTCTTCGTAATAAATATGATAAAATGATTCTATTCCTAAAGGGTTAAGATTCTTAGCGACCACCTGGACTTTGAATCGCCACGGAGTGAAAGATACGGTAGAAGATATCATCTTACAAGCAGATCTACAAGGAACCGTGCAAAAAGCGTAAC
>NW_017059756.1:0-237 GCF_001483705.2 Eufriesea mexicana | reverse complement strand
GTTATTCTAGAAGTGCTGCTAAAACGAAACCATCAGGAAACGAAATTGTCCAACGGTGTAAGTTCTGTTGTGGTGACTGTTCTCAGTACTCTTTCGCCAATTATTAATGCCTCGAGTCAGTAATGGGTCAGTCCATAGTCATTCTAGAAATACAATATTATATAAATGGTCACCGAATAGATTGATCCAAATGTTACAGCGTTCAATTGATGAATGTATCGATTACCGTACAGGGAA
>NW_017059755.1:0-237 GCF_001483705.2 Eufriesea mexicana | reverse complement strand
ACATTATCAAATTATAGAGCAAGCCACTCATGAAAGACATAGAAAATTTCAAATCATAGACATTCTGTCACCTCTCTAGCTTCTCTCAACCTTAGGCCTCGTTTCCATGACACTCGTTAAAATCAAATTTCCAATAGGAAAACTCACGGTACACTACGGAATAAAGCAAACCACCTAGAAGCAACGTGGAAAATTTCGAACCGCAAGTTTCCACTCCCCTCTCTACCTTCTCCCCTC
>NW_017059754.1:0-237 GCF_001483705.2 Eufriesea mexicana | reverse complement strand
GGATGTGTGGAAGGATGTGTGTATGGATGTATGTATGGCAGAATGTGCCTGTGTACTTATGGAAATATGTATTGATGTATGTATGGACGTATGGATGGGTGGATAGATGGAATGTTGTATGGATGTATGGATCGATGGACGTATGGATGGGCGGATGTATGTATGGATGGATGAATGGATGCATGTATGTGTGGATGTACGAATGTATGGATGATACGGATGTATGGATGTATGGAT
>NW_017059753.1:0-237 GCF_001483705.2 Eufriesea mexicana | reverse complement strand
TTTACGGAGGGATTTGGTTGACAGGTGACGTTGATAAAGAGTTGATGAAGGTCGAAGATACGAAGGGTTCGAGGATAGATTGCTCCTGGTTTATGTCGAATCGCTTTACTTCCGTGTGTTCCAATATGACGTATAATTGGAGAGAAAGGACGTGGTATAGGATCTTGCAAAATGTTTTCTAATTTGCAGCAGTTGTTTTCTGATATATAGTAAGTGATATATAGTATATCCGGAGAT
>NW_017059752.1:0-237 GCF_001483705.2 Eufriesea mexicana | reverse complement strand
TGTATGGATCGATCGAGGTATGGATGGGTGGATGTATGTATGAATGGATGGATGTATGTACGTATGTATGTTTGAATGTATGGATGTATTTGATTTATGTATGTATGTATGTATGCATGTATGGATGTAATGATGTACGCATGTATGGATGTCCGGATGCATGGCTGTATGGTTGTGAATATGTATGGATGTATGGATGGATGCATGTATCGAAGGATGCAAGTACGAATGCATGGA
>NW_017059751.1:0-237 GCF_001483705.2 Eufriesea mexicana | reverse complement strand
TCCATACATCCATTCATCCACACGTCCATACATCCACAAATCCATCCATCCATGCACTGATCCCTCCATAAGTACATCCTTACATACGTCCATACATACATCCAAGCATATATCCACCCATCCACACACCCATAAATCTATCCAACCATACATACATCCATCCATACATATACGCATCCATACATCACCATACCCATACTTCCATAAATGCATCCATTCGTACGTCCATCATTAGAT
>NW_017059750.1:0-237 GCF_001483705.2 Eufriesea mexicana | reverse complement strand
CAGAAGAGCGCAGGAATCCACCGAATCACAGTGTATACCACGAAAACCAAATCTATGCAAACACAACTCTAGCAAGCATAACCAAATCAAGCGTAGCCTGACACAACCAAGCTAGCCGGGACCACTATTACGGCCCACCAGAGCCGACAGGCAATAGTAGAGAAATGTAGAGTAAGGAAATGCACCGAACAGCGGCCTACGGCACAAAAGTAAATTCCATCCCGTCCCAGCCTAACC
>NW_017059749.1:0-237 GCF_001483705.2 Eufriesea mexicana | reverse complement strand
TAAGGAGGAAGGTTTCTATTGGCATGCTATAGCCGTTGCAATGCTATAGAATCTGACTGGCAATTACAATTTTTTGCCATTTTCGGTTATTATCGTGGTGAGCTAATTTTGTTGTATAAATAAGCAGGTAAGAATCTATCTGCATGCTATAGCCATTGCAGTGATATAGAATCATACTGGAAAACTCTTTTTTATTCACATTTTCGACTCATATCGTGGTGAGCTAATTTTGTTGCA
>NW_017059748.1:0-237 GCF_001483705.2 Eufriesea mexicana | reverse complement strand
CTTTCCATATGTGTTGTATTCATTGCTGTTACAGAACTTTTATTCTGTAGATAAGTTTCAAAATACACAGCTTCCATCCACAATTTCTTTTCTATTTCAATCGTACAGGAGTGCTTGTATTTTATTCAGTAATATTCGATTAAGCCTTTCCATTCTGTTGACGTGTATACAGTATTGTATAATCCTGTATAATTACTTTCTGTCTGTACCAATTCTTGAATTCTCCGCTGGTAAACT
>NW_017059747.1:0-237 GCF_001483705.2 Eufriesea mexicana | reverse complement strand
ATAAGGAGGAAAGACTCTATCCGTTTGCTGTAGCCATTGCATTGCAATGGAATCTGCCTGAAACTTTCAATACTATTGACATTTTCGACTAATATTGAGGTGAGCAGTCTTTCCTGCTTAAACAACGAGGTAAGGTTCTACTGGTTTGCTATGACCACAGCATTGCAATAGAACCTGACTGAAAAGTTCTATTTTAATATCAATTTCGACTAATATCGTGTTGAACAAGATATTCTA
>NW_017059746.1:0-237 GCF_001483705.2 Eufriesea mexicana | reverse complement strand
TCATGCCCGTTCCAGCTGTGACTTGCAGCTTTTCGAGCTGGTCCCATTCGGGAACGCGTCTCGGGCCCCGATTAGAAGGCTCCAAAACTACGTCACTGTCTCGACACTTTCACTCCACGCTCAGATATCGGTGACTTTGCTCAGAACCATTTACCTAACTGGATATCGTTCACAGAATTGTCGCGAAAATGGGACTCTTTGCACGGATGAGTCCTCTATACTCGGGTCTAATTGATC
>NW_017059745.1:0-237 GCF_001483705.2 Eufriesea mexicana | reverse complement strand
GCCACCCGCCCGGCAGCGAAGTGGTGCGTACGCACGAGCTCCAGGAACTTTGCGTCGATTCGGAGAATGAGTGTCCCGGGGGCAGCCTCCATACCGAACACGGGCGCCGGTGCCGCTGCTCCTGCGGCAGCGGACACACGCAGCTTTTGAGCAGGGGCGGGGCCGCATGTTACTCGCCTCCGTCCCAGAGCCTTCTCCGCGCGCATGGAGGCGATCACCGCCTGCTGGCAGGCATCA
>NW_017059744.1:0-237 GCF_001483705.2 Eufriesea mexicana | reverse complement strand
TAGAATGTCAGTGCACAGCACAGAAGTGGAAGCTACCCTAACCAAACGTAGCCTAACCTGTCCCAACTGAACGTAACGTAACTCAATACAACGTGCCGGGACCATTACTGCTGGACTTCAAAGTGCAAAGCTGAACAAACTAGAGCGCTATAGGTCCCCGGAATCAACCGAAGAACAGTGTATAGCACAAATATCATAGCTATCGCCTCCTAGCCTAGCCGATCGTAGCACAAACAG
>NW_017059743.1:0-237 GCF_001483705.2 Eufriesea mexicana | reverse complement strand
TACTTTTGCAGTTTCAGCGAGATACTTTTGGCCGATTTTGCGATTTTTTATTAGGATAACATAACATGAAAGGAGATCGCTCGTCGAATCAGTTCCAAGAAATGTCGTATTTTCCAAGAATTCTCTGGGCAATAATTTTGCAACACGGCGAAAAATTTTCAGCCAATTTTGTCGCTTTGTATTAAGGTAACATAACATGATAGGAGGTTGCTCGCCGACCTATTCCATGATTTTACA
>NW_017059742.1:0-237 GCF_001483705.2 Eufriesea mexicana | reverse complement strand
TCCATATATACATAAATACAAACATCCATACGTACATCCATGCATACATCCTTCCATTCATCCATTCAAACATCCATACATACATCCGTCCTTCCGTCCATGCACACGTCCATTCATCCACCCGCACATCCATACATCCATGCATCCGTACATCCTTACATTCGCCCATCCATACATCCATACATACATACATCCGTACATACACTGCTCAAATACATCTATACATTCAAACATCCA
>NW_017059741.1:0-237 GCF_001483705.2 Eufriesea mexicana | reverse complement strand
ATCGCCAGTCGTATCGGTTCGCAACGACTGGAAGAACGATCTATGTTCCTGTCGTTGCTAACATAATATTGTTACGGACATTCAACTGTCGAACAGCAAGGACGTTTTAATAAGAAGGAAGATTTTTCATATCTAAAGAATATAAATGTATAAGCGGAAAAATTCGAAAATTGGGAAATTAATAAAAATGACATAGTAATAATTTCGAATTAATGAAGCCATGGTAAAAAGTATAAA
>NW_017059740.1:0-237 GCF_001483705.2 Eufriesea mexicana | reverse complement strand
TACGCTCTATACTGCTCTACTATACTCTGCTCGACTCTGGCGTGGTCAGTAATACAGATCCCGATACGTTAGGTTGAGTTATGCTACTTTTGGTTAGGGTATGCTCGTTTTGTTTAGGTTTGGATAGCTTAGACATTCTTGGCATATACTGTTATGCCGTGGATTTCTGCGCTGACCTGTGCTCTAGTATATTCTGCGGCGCTCTGGGGGCGCTAAAATTGTGGCCGCGGCGCGTTA
>NW_017059739.1:0-237 GCF_001483705.2 Eufriesea mexicana | reverse complement strand
TCTTTGTCAGGATATATCTGACTTTTGCACTACACAATGCAATGCGTTCGATTTTTACACTCTACTGTGCTGTAATATCCTCTGTGTGACTCTGGGGATGACAACAATGGTAGTCTCGGCACGTCAGGCTATGTTATGCCATGTCTGTATATATTACGTTTGGATCGGCTACGATAGGGTAGATATGACTTGCGTGCTTTACACTGCCATTCGGTAGATTGGTACGATCTACGTAGC
>NW_017059738.1:0-237 GCF_001483705.2 Eufriesea mexicana | reverse complement strand
TTGAATTTTCGAGGCAGATTCTATAGCATTGCAATGGCTATAGCACGCCAATAGTATCTTTTCCCCTTATTTGTCGAAGAAAGTTAGCTAACCACGATATTAGTCGAATGTCATTAAAATTGTACATTCCAGCCCGATTCTGTATCATTGCAGTGGCTATAGCACGCCAATAGTTTCTTTCCTCCGTATTTATGCAAGAAACTTAGCTCGCCACGATATTAGACGAAAATATCAATA
>NW_017059737.1:0-237 GCF_001483705.2 Eufriesea mexicana | reverse complement strand
TGTACGAATGTATGGATGATACGTTTGTATGGATGCATGGATGTATATGTGTATGGATGTATGTATGAATGCATCGATGAATAGATGGATGTATGAATGGATGGATGTGTGGATGTATTTATGGATGAATGTATGGACGTATGTATGGTTGGATGGATGTATGGATGGATGGACGGAAGTACGGATTGACGGATTTATGGGTACATGCATGTGTGGATGTATGGATGTATGGATTGA
>NW_017059736.1:0-237 GCF_001483705.2 Eufriesea mexicana | reverse complement strand
TCGCAGAGTGTATAAATCCACCGTATAGCACACTATAGCCCAACAGTCAAATCTACCCTCTCCAAACATGTCCAAACGTAATATAAACAATCATAACATATCTCAACCTAACGTGTCGAGACCTGTTTTGCTGGCCTCCCCAGAGACGTGTAGAACGTATTAGAGCACAGTAGGGCGCAGAAACTCGCCGAATAGCAGTGTATAGCACAAAAGCGAAAGCCAACCATGCCTAACCTA
>NW_017059735.1:0-237 GCF_001483705.2 Eufriesea mexicana | reverse complement strand
GGATACCTGCACCCTACTGCGCTTTAATACGTTCAGCTTGGCTCTAGGAAAGGCAGCGATACTACTATCGTCACGTTATTTTCAATTAGCCTACGTTCGGTTAGGTTAGGTTAGGTCAGGTTAGGTCAGCATATTTATGACTATTTTGCTTTACACTGCAATGCGGTCGATTTTTACGCTCTACTGTTCTATAGTATTTTCTGCTTGCCTCTGCGGAGGCCACCCACAGTAGTCTCA
>NW_017059734.1:0-237 GCF_001483705.2 Eufriesea mexicana | reverse complement strand
ACAGAAACGCGTAATTTGGTTATTCTACGTTAGCAAGGGTTCAGCGATACCGTAGCTAAGAACTCGCAATTTTCATCGGCACGATCACGCTTTGCGGGTTAAGCCAGGTGCAATCATCTATAATTCGCGGACTATAATTCAAGAGTGATCAGATACCGGACAAAGAGAAGGTGATCTTTCTTAACACTAGGTTTGCCGACTTTTCTTGTATGCCTATATCTATAGACATGGGTCAAT
>NW_017059733.1:0-237 GCF_001483705.2 Eufriesea mexicana | reverse complement strand
GCGATACAATTAGCAAGGATATGTCAAATAATAACGATTGCCCAGGTCTCACCACGTGGAGGTACTGCGAATGGAGACCCACCCTAACCACGACCCATCCTCCCTCCATTCACGAAAAAATTTACCAACATTCAAATGAATTCCCCTTTTGATGCATGTTTGCAAAACGTTCATTCTTTGATCGCTGTGCAAAAGAATGTCAAAGAGGATTTAAAAGAAAAATCGACGCGAAAAGCT
>NW_017059732.1:0-237 GCF_001483705.2 Eufriesea mexicana | reverse complement strand
TACTTGCCAGAGAATACGCCTATTCAAAATCTATAATCTGCTATTGCTTGGTGAATACATGGCGTAACGCATTCAATCCGATGGCAAATACAGACATCTACCTGCCAGAGAGTAGGTCTACTCAAAATCTATAATTTGTTATAGCTTAGTTGATACGTCGCCCAACGAATTCAATGCAATGGCGAGAACACACTTCTACTTGCCAGAAAATACGTCTAGTCAAATTCTATAACCTGC
>NW_017059731.1:0-237 GCF_001483705.2 Eufriesea mexicana | reverse complement strand
GATGCATTTATGGATGTATGAATGAATGGATGGATATATGGATGGACGGATGTATTTATGTACAGATGTATGGAAGTATTAATGTATGGTTGTATGGATGTATGTATGTCTGTTTGTGTGGATGTATGTATGGATGTATGGATGGATGTATGTAAGGATGTGTGTATGGATTTGTGTATGGGCGAATGTACTTGTGGATGTATGGATATATGTATTGATGTTTGTATGGATGTATGG
>NW_017059730.1:0-237 GCF_001483705.2 Eufriesea mexicana | reverse complement strand
GGATTGAACGATGAATGAATGGATGGATGGGTATATGGATAGACGGTTGTATGGGAGGATGTACGAACGGATGTGTCTATGGATGTATTTATGGATGTTTGTATGGGTGTATGTATGGATGTATGGATGGTTATATGGTTGGACGGATTTATGGATGTAAGGATGTATGGATGTATGCATGTATAGATGGATGTATGCATGTGTGTATGTATGAATGTTTGGATGTATGGATGTATG
>NW_017059729.1:0-237 GCF_001483705.2 Eufriesea mexicana | reverse complement strand
AACTTTCGAGCTAAACACCTATATTCGGCTGACTTCTGAGCTCTAATGTGCTCCAGTATGTTCTGCTTGTCTCTGGGAGGCCAGCAATAATGTTCATGTCACGTCGGTTATGTTACATTTCGTTTGCCTTGGTTAGGTTAAGATAAGTTTGGTGAGGATGGATATGTCCTTTGCGCTATACGCAGCTGTACGGTGGACTCCTCCGCCCTAGTGTTCTCTAATATGTTCTGCTTCGCT
>NW_017059728.1:0-237 GCF_001483705.2 Eufriesea mexicana | reverse complement strand
GAAGTGCGTGGAATTTGTCTATTTTTAATTAAGGTTCGAAGGGAATTGGAAAGTATATTTCTCGAAACTCGAAATTGATTTAAATCCTGGGATTCTTTAAAATTCTGTTGAATTTGAAAAAAATTTGAGATGCCAAAGAACAAGTGATTCCTCATGATTGAAAGGAGTATAGGAAACGAAAACTAGAAGTACGTAAAATTTACCTATTTTTAATTAAAATTCGAAGGGACTTGGAAA
>NW_017059727.1:0-237 GCF_001483705.2 Eufriesea mexicana | reverse complement strand
ACTTCTTTTCGTTGGATTTCTGCATTCTACTGTACTCTAATATGTTCCGCTGGTATATGGGGATACCAGAAATATATGTCTCATCACGTTATATTGAGTTACACTACGTTTAGATAGGTTAGGATATGAAAGGTTAGGACAGGTCATCCTACACTTTTATGCTTTGCACGGTAGTACAGTGGATTTCTGCCCCCTACTGTGCTCTAGTATATTTTGCTTGGATTTGGAATCGCCAGA
>NW_017059726.1:0-237 GCF_001483705.2 Eufriesea mexicana | reverse complement strand
CATGCCAATAGAATCTTTCCCCCTTATTTATTCAAAAAATTCGCTCACCACGATATTAGTCGAAAAAGTCAATAAAATAGAATTTTCCAGTCAGATTCTATAACACTGCAAGGGCTATAGCATGACAATAGAAACTTTCCCACTTATTTATGCAACAAAATAATCTCAACACGGTATTAGTTGGAAAAGTCAATAAAATTGAATTTTCCAGTCAGATTCTATAACATTGCAATGGCT
>NW_017059725.1:0-237 GCF_001483705.2 Eufriesea mexicana | reverse complement strand
ATCCTGATACAAAGTTGTAAAATCGGGCGAAAATTTTACGGCAAGGCTGCAAAAGAATTGTCCAAGAATTCTTGGAAATGACGTCATTTCTCGGAACTGTCTCGACGAGCGACCCCTTATCATATCATGTTATCCTGATACAAAGTTGTAAAATCGGACGAAAATTTTACGGCAAGGCTGCAAAAGAATTGTCCGAGAATTCTTGGAAATGACGTCATTTCTTGGAACTGTCTCGAC
>NW_017059724.1:0-237 GCF_001483705.2 Eufriesea mexicana | reverse complement strand
TAGAACATTGCTATGGCTATAGCGCGGCAATAGAACCTTTCCTCCTCATTTATTCAAGAAAGTGGGTTCACCAATAAATTAGTCCAGAATGTCTATAAAATTGAATATTCCAGCCAGATTCCAATGCATTGCAATGGCTAAAGCATGCAAAAGGAACCTTTCCTCCTAAATATAGAAGAACGTTAGCTCACCACGTTATTAGCGAAAATGTCAATAAAATTGAATTTTCCGGCCAGA
>NW_017059723.1:0-237 GCF_001483705.2 Eufriesea mexicana | reverse complement strand
CGAAGATTGCTTAACACATTCTAGCTTGCCGAGACCAGTATTACTGAACATCACAAGGTCGAGTAGAGTGTAGTAGGGCGCAGAAGAATCCAGTAGTCCATAGAACAGCAGTGTTGAGTACAAAATTCAAAGAAACCCATACCTCACTCCATGTAACCTAACAAAACCATACGAAATTTAAGAACCTAACGTGCCGCGACCACTATTTCTGCCCTCCACAGAGGAAAGCTGAACATA
>NW_017059722.1:0-237 GCF_001483705.2 Eufriesea mexicana | reverse complement strand
TTTCTACTAACATCGTTGACAGCTAACCTTCCGGTATAAATATGGACGAACTATTCTATTGGCCTGTTATAGCCATAGCAAAGATGTGGAATCAGACTGGAAAACACGATTTTATGGACATTCTCGACTAATATCTTGGTGAGCTACCTTTCCTGCATTAATAATTTGGAAAGGCCCTATTGTCTTGCTATAGCCATTGCAATGCTATGGAATCTGGCGGGAAAATTCAATTTTATT
>NW_017059721.1:0-237 GCF_001483705.2 Eufriesea mexicana | reverse complement strand
GATGCATGTATGGATGGATTGTGGAATGATGAATGTATGCATGGATGTATGTATGGATGTATGAATGGATGTATGTATGGACGTATGTATGGATGACTGTATGTGTGTATGTATGGATGTATGTATTGATGTATGAATGCATGTATGTATGGATGGATGTACGGATCGATCGATGTATAGATGGTTGGATGTATGGATGGAAGGATGTATGGAAGGATGGATGTATAGTTGTATGAA
>NW_017059720.1:0-237 GCF_001483705.2 Eufriesea mexicana | reverse complement strand
AATAGAGGGGAGTAGAGCGCAGAAGTCCATATAGCCGCAGCGTATAGCAGAAAAGTCGAAGTTCTCTAAACAAAGCCAAAGCTAACATAACATAACCAAACATACCCCACCTCATCCTGTCGTGCCGAGACCACTATTACTGGCTTCAGCAGAGCGAAACAGAGCATACCAGAGCACAGTAGAGCTTAGAAATCCACCGAATTGCAGCGTTTGCGAAGTAAGTCGTATCTATCCAAG
>NW_017059719.1:0-237 GCF_001483705.2 Eufriesea mexicana | reverse complement strand
CTCCCTGACATAGGATACAAAGGGACAGAGAGGCGGTCCCGACGGGCGCAGGTAGAGGGCCGCTAGCGAAGGCGGAGGACTAACGCGCTAACCCGTCCGGCTGAGCGCGAGGGGCCTATCGGCGACGTGCCCGCAGCCTCCTCAGCCCCACGCGCGAGGAGCCCGACATCTGCCCGAGGGCTCTCTCCGCGGCCTCCTTCTATAACATGACAGCCTCGAAGGAGGAGGCCACAGCAC
>NW_017059718.1:0-237 GCF_001483705.2 Eufriesea mexicana | reverse complement strand
CTAACCCAAACCAAACATGGCATAACAAAACCTAATGTGCCGAGACCACTATTGCTGCAATCCGCAGGGGCAATGAGGACATACTAGATCACAGTACAGCGCAGAAATCCAACAAGTGTCAGCGTACAGCACAAAAGTTAAAGCTATCGTGACCAAACTTACCTGACCCAGCCAAACCGAACGTAACCTGATTCAACGTATCGTGACGGGACAACCATTACTGGCCTTCCCAGAGCC
>NW_017059717.1:0-237 GCF_001483705.2 Eufriesea mexicana | reverse complement strand
AACAGAAACCAACGTGCCGAGACCACTGTTGCTTGAATCCCCAGGGCCAAGCAGAATATACTACAGCACTGCTGCATGCAGAAATCTATCGCATTGTAATCTACGGCACAAAAGCCGTAGATAACCTAGCCTAACCTGTCTTAACCTAACGTAAATATACGCTGCACAGCTCAGGATGATGTCCCGTGAACTCTGCCCCTGGCATTCCCAGAGCCGAGCAGAAGGTGGTAGAGCACA
>NW_017059716.1:0-237 GCF_001483705.2 Eufriesea mexicana | reverse complement strand
TGCTTGGTTAGGATAGCTTTGACTTTTATGATATACAGTGCCATTCCGGTGATTTCAGCGTTACACATTTCTCCGCTATACACTGGCTAGCTCTCGTGAGGCCAGCAGCGGCGATCGTAGCACGTCAGATGGTGTTACGTTACGTCCAATTATGTTACGCTTTGACAGGTTAGAAGAGGATAGCATGGACTTTTGCTGTTTATACTGCTTTTCGTCGGATTTCTGCGGTCTACTGTG
>NW_017059715.1:0-237 GCF_001483705.2 Eufriesea mexicana | reverse complement strand
TAGCAATTTTTTCTAATTCATCCCTGATTCGTGTATAACCGAGGTCATATAATTGATTTGTCTATGTAGTATGTACATATATTTAGTACACGTAATACGTCTATTATATGTACAATGTATGAATATATGAGCCGTTCACTGCACAAATTGATTAACTCCATAAAACAAAAAGTAGAGAAATGCAAAGAAATAATGTATATTGTTTTTTAAAATTCCCTTTATAATTTAAATCGAAAT
>NW_017059714.1:0-237 GCF_001483705.2 Eufriesea mexicana | reverse complement strand
TACATTGTGTCGGGATACGTTCGGTCAGGTTGTGCCTGGCAAAGTTTTGTCAGGGTTATTTTAAGTATTGTGATGTGCACTGCTATTTGGCGGATTTCTGCGCACCACAGAACTCTAGTATGTCCTGCTTGGCTCTGTGTAGAGCTACTATAGCGGTCTCATACGTTATGTTATGTCAGGCTGTATTAGGTTTTGTACTGTTCGTTTGGGTTAGGCTTGGGTAGCTATTACTCTTCT
>NW_017059713.1:0-237 GCF_001483705.2 Eufriesea mexicana | reverse complement strand
GTAGATTTGGAGGCACGGCGCCTCCAGTGCTTCCGTTGCCTTGCGTTCGGCCACGCGAGGAACAGATGCTCTAGCGCGTTGGACCGCAGCGTCACCTGTTTCAGGTGTGGCGCGGAGGGCCACCGTGCCGGTGGGTGTAATGCGCTTGCACCCGAGTGCACGGTTTGCGCCGGTTTCGTCCGCCCCACCAACCACTGGCTGGGCAGCAAGGCGTGCAGTCCGCCAAAGGCGAAATGC
>NW_017059712.1:0-237 GCF_001483705.2 Eufriesea mexicana | reverse complement strand
TTACATTTTCGGCTAATATTGTGGTGACCTAACTTCCTTGGATATATAAGGAGGAAAGGTTCTTCTGTCGCGCTATAGTCATTGCGATGCTACAGAATGTGGCTGGAAAATTCAATTTTATTGCCGTTTTCGACTAACATCGTGGTCAGCTAACTTTCTTGCATATAGAAGGAAGAAAGGTCCAGCTGGCGTACTATAGTCACTGCAATGCTATAGAATCTGGCTGGAAAATTCAAT
>NW_017059711.1:0-237 GCF_001483705.2 Eufriesea mexicana | reverse complement strand
TGCTTAATAAAACGGCAAGAGTGCTTTGTTGGTAGATGTGCCAAATAGCGTTCTGTGAATTGTGAATGTCTCTAGCCATATCCGTAATATATGTAGGTTAGTCTAGAAATGCTTTGGAATATACATCCTCGGTGAACAGGGTAGTCTAATGTATACATGACTGTGATGGTGGCTCCACTGAGTAGTGTGGTGTCAATGGTTAATATCTCGTGGTACAAAGGAACTCTATTTTTGTCA
>NW_017059710.1:0-237 GCF_001483705.2 Eufriesea mexicana | reverse complement strand
CGTGCTATTCCCATTGCAATACCAAAGAATCTGAATGGAAAAATCAATTTTATTGACATTACCCACTAATATCGTGGTGAGTTAACTTTCTTGCATGAATAAGGAGGAAAGATTCTATTTGCATGCTTTAGGTATTACAATGCTATAGAGTCGTCCTGAAAAATACAATTTTAATCTCATTTTCGACTAATATCATGGTGAGCTAACTTTCTTGCAAAAACATGGATGGAAAGGTTC
>NW_017059709.1:0-237 GCF_001483705.2 Eufriesea mexicana | reverse complement strand
CCTGCGCTCGGCCGTGCTCTACTATACTCTGCTTGTCTCCGTTGAGGTCAGCAATAGGGGTTTAGTCATGTTTGGTTGAGCAAGGCTACGTTTGGATATGTTACGTTTGTGTAGGTCGGGATAGGCTACTTTGACTTTTGTGCTATACACCGCTATTCCGTGAATTTCTGCTCTCTAATGTGCTCTAATATGCTCTGCTTGTATCTGGGGTGGCCACTAATAGTGGTCTCGGCACGT
>NW_017059708.1:0-237 GCF_001483705.2 Eufriesea mexicana | reverse complement strand
TGCCCTTAACTTCCCCATTACTAATTTATAGGGTCGTCCCCACGGATTGCGTTCGAGCGTCGCGAGGAGATCGTCCCATTGCCGTGATTTGCCTCTGCCGATCTCCCACCGGAGATCGCCCACCGCGGGCCGGAACTCGCGATAGAGGAGCGCGATGTCCTCGACGGACAACGAGCGTCGCTGACGCCGCGTCCGGATTTACTGGCGCCGGGCGAGCGCGCAGCGCTCCCGGAGCTG
>NW_017059707.1:0-237 GCF_001483705.2 Eufriesea mexicana | reverse complement strand
TTATGTATCCTTCGAAAGCGATATATAGACTCCGCTCTATATCCTGATAATAGGCATTTTGTAAGTAGTAATGATTTACGTTTTATTTAGAGACGGAGAAGAAGCAATACGAAATTATTTTTCTAACAACTTAATATTAATGTCATTTGTTTTAAGTTCTCTATTTATTTACGCTGTTGAAATTTTCCAACAATTGTTTGAATAAAATAAATATAAATTTAAAGAATTAGTATCGAT
>NW_017059706.1:0-237 GCF_001483705.2 Eufriesea mexicana | reverse complement strand
GCGCTCTAGTGTGCTCTAGTATGTTCTGCTTTGCTCTGGTGGGTACAGCAGTAGTGGTCTCGGTTCACTGTTCTGTGATGGCCTACGATTTCGTTGGTAAGGTTAGGTCAGGTGTAATATCGTTATCTTCGACTTCTTTGTTGTACACGGCAACGCTGTGTATCCTGCGCACTTCCGTGCTCAAGATCATTCTGCTTGTCTCTGTCGAGGCCAGAAAGTGTGGTCGCGTCACGATAG
>NW_017059705.1:0-237 GCF_001483705.2 Eufriesea mexicana | reverse complement strand
ATAATTCAATTTTATTGATATTTTCGACTAATATCGTGGAGAGCTAGTTTTGGTGCACAAATACGGAGGAAAGATTCTATTTGCGAGCTATAGCCATTCCAGTGATATTGAATCTTACTGGTAAACTCAATTTTAATGATACTTTCGACTAATATCGCGGTGAGCCAATTTCGCTGCATAAATAAGTAGGAAAGAAACTATTGGCATGCAATAGCCATTGCAATGCTATAGAATCTG
>NW_017059704.1:0-237 GCF_001483705.2 Eufriesea mexicana | reverse complement strand
TCGTTTGACTTTCATTGCTTATATCTTCCGAATTTCGTCAGATTTTCTCGATTTTCCAACCTATTTGTGTGAAGTGGTCTGTGTTTTAAATAGTTTGCCTGTTTTTTCCCGTTTTTATCCGATCATTTATGAAAGATAGTGCCGAATGTGACGGGCCGCGAAAAGTTTTTGCGACGTTTGACTTTCATGGCTTATATTTTCGGAATTTCGTCAGATTTTCGCGATTTTCCAATCTAA
>NW_017059703.1:0-237 GCF_001483705.2 Eufriesea mexicana | reverse complement strand
ATCTCAGAAACCCACCGAATAACAGTTTAGAGCACGAAAGTCAAGGCTATCTTGACCAAACTTCACCGAACCAAACCTAACCTAACGAAACGTTACCAAACAAAGCCAGACGTGCGACGACCACTATTGCTCGGCACCCAAGGGTCGAGCGCAGTACAGTAGAGCAGTGTAGATGGCAGGAATCCACGGAATAGCAGCGTTCAGCAAAAGAGTCAAACGAGTCATAACCATACAATC
>NW_017059702.1:0-237 GCF_001483705.2 Eufriesea mexicana | reverse complement strand
ACTTCTTTGGCGTTTGTGCTATGCATTGCCATTTGGTGGCTTCCTGCTGTCTACTTGGCTCAAATGTAATCTTCTCGACCCTGTGGAGGCCAGGAATAGAGGTCGTGGCAGGAGACGTTCTGTTATGCTACGTTTGATAATATACGTTTGGTTAGGTTAGGATATGATATCCTGGACATTTGTGCTACACACATCAATTCGGTGGATTACAGCGCTCTTCGTTGCTCTCGTATATTC
>NW_017059701.1:0-237 GCF_001483705.2 Eufriesea mexicana | reverse complement strand
ATCTATAGATTCGCAGCGTATAGCACAAAAGCCACATATATCCAGACCAAACTAAAGCTAACGAAACCTAACCAAGCATAGCCTACCACAACATAACTTGCCGCGGACAATATCGTTGGCCTCCCCATGGCCAAGATGAAAATACAAGAGCACAGCAGATCGCAGAAATCGACTGCGTTGCCGTGTTTAGCACAAAAGTCGAACACATCCTAACCTAACTTGGCCTAACCTAACCTA
>NW_017059700.1:0-237 GCF_001483705.2 Eufriesea mexicana | reverse complement strand
AATAGGATGTTTCCTCCGTATTTATGCAGAAGAGCTTTTCCTCCAGGATACTAGTCGAAAATGTCAATAAAATTGAAATTCCCAGGCGGCTTCTATAGCAATGCAATGGCTACAGCAAACCAATAGAATCTTTCCTCCTAATTCATGCAGAAAAACTTGCTCACCACGTTGTTGGTCGAAAATGTCAAAGGAATTGAACCTTTCTGACAAATTCTGTTGCAATGCAATGGCTATAGC
>NW_017059699.1:0-237 GCF_001483705.2 Eufriesea mexicana | reverse complement strand
GTCAGGTAAGGTCAGCCCAGGACAGGTCAGGTCTGGTCAGGACAGGTCAGGTCAGGTCAGGTCGGATCAGTCAGGTCAGGTCACGTCAGGTCAGGTGATGTGAGATCAGGTCAGTTCAGGTCAGGTCATATCTGGTCAGGTCAGGACAGGTCAGGTCAGATCAGTCCGGTCAGGCCAGGTCAGGTCAGGTCAGGTCATGTTAGGTCAGGTCAGGTCAGGTCAGGTCAGGTCAGGTCA
>NW_017059698.1:0-237 GCF_001483705.2 Eufriesea mexicana | reverse complement strand
CATCCATGCAAACATCCATGCATACATCCGTACATACATCCATACATACATCCATGCATCCATACATACATACATCCACGCAAACATCCATACATACACCCATACATCCATACATTCATGCATCCGTACATCCATGCATCCACACACACATACATCCATAAGTCCATACACCCATACATCCATACATATATACTTCCAAGCACCCATACATCCGTACAACCGTCCATCCATTCCTCA
>NW_017059697.1:0-237 GCF_001483705.2 Eufriesea mexicana | reverse complement strand
GAGACCACTAATACTTGCCTCCCCACGGCCAAGCAGAATTCATTAGAGCACCGCAGAGCGCAGAAACCCAACAAATTGCAGGGTATAGCACAAAAGCCAAAGCCATTCTTACCATACCCAACCATACCTAACCCAACAAACCGTAGAATAGATAATCGTAACGAGCCCTCAAAACTATTCCTGTCCTCCCCAGGGACGAGCAGAACATATTAGAGCACACCAGCGCGCAGAAATGCA
>NW_017059696.1:0-237 GCF_001483705.2 Eufriesea mexicana | reverse complement strand
CAGACATCAATACATACATACAAACGTACACCAGTACATTCATCCATACGTACATCCATACATCCACACAGCTATACATCCATAAATCCACCCGTCCATGCACTCATCCATCCACACGTACATCCGTACATACGTCCATACATACATCCATACATCCACGCATACACACATACCCTCATACATACATACATCCATAAATACGTCCGTTAATGCATTCATACATACATCCATGCATAC
>NW_017059695.1:0-237 GCF_001483705.2 Eufriesea mexicana | reverse complement strand
TGATTCCCAGGAGCAGGAATATATATCCACCACATCAGTGGTGAAATTTTGGGCATTCTATATTCGCAACACTACTTCAAGAACACGAATATTCTTCAACGCAACACTAATAATAAAAGCAATAAGAAAAACCACGTTTCAATTAAAGTGCAATACTAATTATTAAAATGAAAGCAGTAAAAAATAAAATATGTATATGCAGAAAAAGATATTTGATTTTTTTGACTATTCGCGATT
>NW_017059694.1:0-237 GCF_001483705.2 Eufriesea mexicana | reverse complement strand
ATTAGTGGTCGCTGCACGTTGCATTGTGTTAGACTACGTTTGGCTATGCTACGTTATTATGTGCTGGGTCTGCATATTTTTGACTTTTCTGCTATACAATGCGATTCGGCGTATTTCTATGCACTGATATCCTCTACTATGTTCGGCACGGCTCTGGGGAGGCCAGTGATCGGGGTCCCGGAAAGATTGGTGGAGATAGGTTACATTCGGTTATGTTGCGGATGTTTAAGTTAGCAC
>NW_017059693.1:0-237 GCF_001483705.2 Eufriesea mexicana | reverse complement strand
AGAAATGTATCCAACGGCTACAGTAAGCTCACGATGGCTGCATTCTGCACTGTTTCCTCAGTTGTCTATGTCTCAAGCGATAATGCGTCAATCCTTTGCCATTCTCGAATTGCTATGAAATCTATGTAATTTTTGAACAGCTAAATTCTCCGGCTACATTTCTATGTTGATGAATGCACCCGGTACCGTACTGTGAACTGCAGATCTCTCTAGCCATAACCATATCTTACATTGACT
>NW_017059692.1:0-237 GCF_001483705.2 Eufriesea mexicana | reverse complement strand
ACTCAATATCTGTGATTAATTTATGAACTTTTATAATACCATCGTAAAGCCAGATCCTTCACGCACTTTCACATATATTTTTTGATATAAATTTGTCCCTAATTAATTAATTATTAATTATTATTTTACGGAGCGTATTATTGTTGTCGAAGACCCATTGGTTTTTCACTAATCACTTTTCTTTACGCAATTAATTTATGAAACTTTATGCACTCATTAGAAAAACAATGTTCTTGC
>NW_017059691.1:0-237 GCF_001483705.2 Eufriesea mexicana | reverse complement strand
GGGTGGCCCCTCGAGCTGGTGGTCTCTCGCGAGGGGTTGTGCCCTGCGGTCGTTAGGATGCGGGCGAGAAGCCCTGCTCCCGGACCGGACGGCATCCCAGGCCGAGGCTTTGCTCCGGTTCTGGAAGTTTGGGGTGACATTGTGCGACGGCTGTTCGACAGCTGCCTCAGGACTGGTCACTTCCCGGCATGTTGGAAGAGAGCGAGGGTCGTGCTGATCCCGAAACTAGGGAAGCCG
>NW_017059690.1:0-237 GCF_001483705.2 Eufriesea mexicana | reverse complement strand
ACTATTCTGCTATCCACTGCTGTTCGTTTGATTGCTGCGCTCTACTGTGCTCTGGTGCATTCTTCTGGGCACTGATGAGGACAACAATAATGGTCTCGTCACTTTATGCTCTCGTCATTTGGTTTTTGTTCTCTACGCTGCTATTCGGCGGTTCTCTGCGATTCAATGTGTTCAAATAAGCTCTGCTTGTCTCAACGAAAGCCATCAATAGCGGTCTCCGCACGTTATGTTGAGTTA
>NW_017059689.1:0-237 GCF_001483705.2 Eufriesea mexicana | reverse complement strand
CGAGAACGCAGTTGCAGCCCACACCCCACACACCGCGACTGACGAGGAAGACGTACTAGAGCATAGTAAAGCGCAGAGACCCACTGAAGAGGAGTGTACAGCACAAAAGTTAAAGCTACCCTAAGAAAACTTAGCCTAACATAACCTAACCGAGCGTAACCTGACCCATAATGTTGTTGCCGAGTCCACTATTGCTGGCATTCCTAGAGCAGAGCTGAAGACGTTACAGCACCGTAG
>NW_017059688.1:0-237 GCF_001483705.2 Eufriesea mexicana | reverse complement strand
GCTAAATGATCAATGACTCAATTATTCCGGTGGCTATAGTTCATTGTCGGTGGATATAGTTCATTGTCGGTGGCTCTAACCTGTACTGCACTGTTTACTGACCTTATGCCCCGAGGTGAATGGTAAATGCATTGGTCATTCTAGGACTGCTTTGTAATTTATGTGATCAATGAGTAGATTAATTCAGTGGCTATAGTACTGAGTAGACAGCTATACTATGTGCCGTATTAATTATTG
>NW_017059687.1:0-237 GCF_001483705.2 Eufriesea mexicana | reverse complement strand
TTCGTTTGGTTATGTTCTATTTGTTTGACACAGGTTTGGATATATCTGACTTTCGTAGGTTACGCGGCAGTGCGACGGATATCTGCGCTCTGCTGTGCTCTATAATATTCTGGTTGTCTCTGAGGAAGTCAGCAATAGTGATCTTGGCACATTAGTTCGTACTATGTTACGTTCGGTTATGTTACCTTTCGTTAGGTTAGGCCAGGATATACATGAATATTGTGCTATACACTACTG
>NW_017059686.1:0-237 GCF_001483705.2 Eufriesea mexicana | reverse complement strand
TTTTATGGCTGCACCCAGTAATGCATCGACATATTTGTCAATCTCACTAGCGACAATTGCATTGTTAATTGAACATTCGAAAATTGTTAAAGAATTTGATGATCAGCGAACTGATTAATGAAATGGAAATGAGACGGTGTAGGTGGCTATACCAGGTGCTCTAATGTCAACTGCTAATATCTCAAGCTGTGAGCCTTTTATGCCTTCATTATTCTAGAACTGCGATAGGACATAAAT
>NW_017059685.1:0-237 GCF_001483705.2 Eufriesea mexicana | reverse complement strand
CGACTATTGCCGTGGTGAGTTAACTTTCTTGCATAAATAAGGAGGAAATATTCTATTTGCGTGAAGTACCAGTTGCAGTGCTATAGAATCTGGATGGAAGTTTCAGTTTGATTGGTATTTTCGACTAATACTGTGGTGAGCTAACTTTCATTCATTAACAAGGAGGAGGAATACTATTGGCGTGCTATTGCCGTTGCAATGCTATATAATCTGGCTGGTAAATTCAATTTTATTGAC
>NW_017059684.1:0-237 GCF_001483705.2 Eufriesea mexicana | reverse complement strand
GGATGTATGGATGTATGGGTGTATCGGTGGATGGATGTATCGATGTATATATGTATGCATGTACGTATGGAAGGATGTAACGTTGGTTGGAAGTATGTATGGATGTACTTACGGATGTATATATTTATTAATGTATGAATGTATGTTTGGACGGATGTACGGCTGGATGGAGGAATGGATGTATGAATGGATGAATGGCTGTATGGATGGATGGATGGAAGTACGGATTGATGGATC
>NW_017059683.1:0-237 GCF_001483705.2 Eufriesea mexicana | reverse complement strand
CGTCCTATTACAGTAGCCGCTGGACTACTTTGAACACTGATGATGTAAATTCCAGAGCAATTCTAGGATAATCAGTGGACAGTACAGTTATAGCAGGGGGTATATACAACTGACATTACGGTGGTAATTACATCCAGCAATACCGCTCAGTAGCCGTTGGATTAAACTGTGCGATGATCGCTATTTTGAAGCAATTCTAGAATGACAAAAGAGAGGTCCATCAACCCGCGATATATT
>NW_017059682.1:0-237 GCF_001483705.2 Eufriesea mexicana | reverse complement strand
CATCAACACAGTAACGTTGGCGTTCAAATAACTAGGTCAGTGACGATTTGAGTTCCACAGCCACTCTGCAAAAATCAGTGAATATTATGGGTATGGCTAGGGACGTATACAGCAGAGAGATCGGTACTAAGTACATCCACAAAGGGGCAACGCAGTCGATGGATTATTCTATTTAATGGTGACTTATACCCTACAGCATTTCTAGAATGAGAAAGAAAGATCCATTCTGTTTCGGGA
>NW_017059681.1:0-237 GCF_001483705.2 Eufriesea mexicana | reverse complement strand
CACAGCAGGGAGCAGAAGCTCTTCGAATAGCAGCGCGTAGCAAAGAAGTCAGTGCTACACTGTTCTAACATAACAATGCGTAACATAGCCAAACGCAAACTGACTCAACCTATCGTGCCGTGACCGCTACTGGTGACCACTCCAGAGCCGAGCAGCACAGATTAGGGGAGAGATGATTTCAGAAATCCATAGAAACACAGTGTATATATGAAGGTCATGGCTATCATAATCGAACTA
>NW_017059680.1:0-237 GCF_001483705.2 Eufriesea mexicana | reverse complement strand
AGAAATCCACCGAATAGCAGTGTATAGCACGAAAGTCGAAGCTACCATATCCATACATAGCCCAACCTCTGCTAACAAAGCATAACATAACTCAAAATAACATGCCACGACCAATATCGCCGGCCTCACCAGAGTCGAGCGAAGTATACTAGAGCATCGTAGAGCGCAGAATCCACCGAATAGCTGTGTAGAGCAAAACAGCCAAAGAGACCCTAATCAAGCCTTACTAACCTACCA
>NW_017059679.1:0-237 GCF_001483705.2 Eufriesea mexicana | reverse complement strand
TTAACGCTAAATATACCATGATCTGTCAAATGACCGGTAGACCTGGCCTTCACACCCCCTGTGACTTTCGTAAAGCTACGTGTAAATGCAGTGGAAAACTTGCGATATTACAGTAATAATTTTTCGCCCATGAAGACGTATAACTCTAAATAAATTATAAATAAAATTGTTTATAATATTGCCATCTATCGATCTGTCACTATAATACTTATATATATGATAATACTTCAATTCGCA
>NW_017059678.1:0-237 GCF_001483705.2 Eufriesea mexicana | reverse complement strand
GTAACTGTATTTTCCTTGGGGCTCAAATATAGATACAAAATACACAAATCTTAGATGCAAGTTACACATATGCATATGATCCTGTTGATGTATATCAATAAATAATATTCAAATATATTTTATGATACTCCAATATCTCCATAACTATCTCTTCTTCGAGAGAAACACATTCTACAAACAACTAAACTTCCATTTCCTTAATCCAATTTACATCATACTAAATTTCAAAAATAAACC
>NW_017059677.1:0-237 GCF_001483705.2 Eufriesea mexicana | reverse complement strand
TCTACTCTACGCTAGTGTGCTCTGCTTGGATCTGGGGTGCACATTAATACTGGTCGCGGCACGCTAGGTTACGTTAGGTTACGTTTGTATATGTTACGATTGGTTAGCTTATAAGGGTTTATCTTTGACTTTAGTGCCATGGCCCGGTATTAGATGAGCTTCTGCGCCCTAATCTGCTCCAATATTTTCTGCTTGGCTCTGGGAAAGCCAGCAATAGTGGTCTCGGCACGGTATGCT
>NW_017059676.1:0-237 GCF_001483705.2 Eufriesea mexicana | reverse complement strand
TCGAAGCCGTCCTCTCCCAACCTATCAACTAGTAACATAACAAAACGTAACATATCTAAACCTAACGTGCCGCGACCTGTATTGCTAGCCAACCCACAGCGAAGCAGAGCACATTAGTGGAGAGCGGAACGCAGAGACCCATAGAATCGCAGTGTACTTCAGGAACACTTAAGTTTCCCAAACGTAACACAAACAAACTGAACATAACCGTGCAGAGACTAACTTAACCTAACGTGC
>NW_017059675.1:0-237 GCF_001483705.2 Eufriesea mexicana | reverse complement strand
AGGGAATGATGTATGGTTCGATGGATGTACGGATGGATGGATGAATGGATGTATGGATGCATGTATGTATGGACGATTGTATGGATGTTTGTATGGATGTATTTACGGATGTATGCATGGATGTATATAAGGATGGATGTATGGATGTATGTATAGATGAATGCAAGCGTGTAGGTACGGATCTGTGTATTGATGCGTGTTTGGATGCATGGATGGATTGATGAATTGGTGGATGGA
>NW_017059674.1:0-237 GCF_001483705.2 Eufriesea mexicana | reverse complement strand
CTCTAGCAATAAGCGTACAACACATTGATCATTCCAGAATGCCTGCGGAACTTAAGTCTTCTACGAACGAATTATTCCAACAGCTCGAGTACGGCGAAGATGGCTGTATTCAGTACTGTGTTGTGATTTTGTAATGTCTCGAGCTATAACCCATCACTCCTTTGTCATTCTAGGATTGCAGTTGGACATGTATTATCAATCAACAGATTAGTGCTGCAGCTATAGTGACGTATTGGT
>NW_017059673.1:0-237 GCF_001483705.2 Eufriesea mexicana | reverse complement strand
CCCACCGTATTTCAGTTTACAGCGCAAAAGTGAAAGATATCCTATCCTAACCGAAACAAACCTTACCTAACCAAACGTAACCTAACTCAGCCTATTGCGCCGCGGCCACAGCTTCTGGCCCCCACAGAGCAAAACCGAGCATACTAAGTTGCAGTAGAGCCTGGTGATCCACCGAATAGCTGTATATAGCACAAAACTCAAAGGTATCCTAGTCAAACCTAACCAAGCATGACATTA
>NW_017059672.1:0-237 GCF_001483705.2 Eufriesea mexicana | reverse complement strand
TTGTTTTCGCTGCACGTTAGGATGCGTTAGGTTACGTTTGGTTATGCTATGTTTGGTTAGCTTGGGCCAGGGCAGCTTTGACTTTTGTGCTATACACTGCCACTCGGTGGGTTTCTGCGGCCTACTATGACCTATTATGCTCTGCTTTGCTCTGGGGTGGCCAGAAACGGTGGTCGCGGCGCGTTAGGTGGGACCATGTTACGATCTGTTGTGTTAGAGTTGTTTGGGTAAGGATAG
>NW_017059671.1:0-237 GCF_001483705.2 Eufriesea mexicana | reverse complement strand
GCCAGAGAATAGGTCTATTGAAAATCTATAGCCTGTTATAGCTTGGTGAATAGATCGCGTAACTCCTTCAATCCAATGTCAAGTACAGCCATCTACTTGCCTGAAAATAGGCCTATTCAAAATCTATGACCTGTTATAGCTTGGTGAATAGATCGCCTAACGCCATGAATCCAGTGGCAGGTACAGACATCTACTTGCCAGAGAATAGGCCTATTCAAAACCTATAGTTCGTTATAG
>NW_017059670.1:0-237 GCF_001483705.2 Eufriesea mexicana | reverse complement strand
TAGTTTCGTTTAGTATTAATTATATTCACAGAAGATCGCGATGGTCGTCGTTACGAAATCATAGATGCCATCAAATAAAAATTAATAACTAACAATTTAGAGTTAAATTGTTGACGAAGATTATATGAGAATGTAGCCTGGAGTTCTAGCTTTGTATTAAAATTATAAAAGTTCATAAATTAATTACGGAAATTGTGTAATTTATTAATTTTTCACTGCCGGAGTCCTTCTATCCCC
>NW_017059669.1:0-237 GCF_001483705.2 Eufriesea mexicana | reverse complement strand
AGGTTGGGGGGTATTTGGTCAGGATAGCTTTGACTTTCGTGCTGTACCCTGTGATTCGATGGACTTCTGTGATATACTCTGATGTACTACATTATGTCTGGATATGGGGAGTCCAGGAGCAGTGGCGTGACGCGTTACATTGTGAGATGCTAGGTTTGGTTAAGGTTATGTTACCTCTTCCTAGGTCTGGATAGATATGACCTTTGTCCTATACATTGCGTTTACACAGACTTCTGC
>NW_017059668.1:0-237 GCF_001483705.2 Eufriesea mexicana | reverse complement strand
TCCTGGAAAATTCAATTTTATTGTCATTTTCTATTAATATCGTGGTGAGCTAACTTTCTTCCCCAAGTAAGGGGGAAAGTTACTTCTGGAGTGCTGTAGCCATTGCAATGCAGTAGAACCTGGCTTAAAAACTCAATTTTATTGACATTTTTGACTAATATCGTGGAGAGCAAACTTTCTTGCATAAATAAGGATGAATGATCCAATTGGCTTGCTATAGCTTTCGCAATGCTGCGG
>NW_017059667.1:0-237 GCF_001483705.2 Eufriesea mexicana | reverse complement strand
CTGTTACCGTTGGAATAGTCCGTTCGCTGGTAACATATATTCCATAGCAGTTATAAATTGACAAGGGACAGAATATTTATCACTGAAGGCACTAACAGTAGACAACATAGTACCGAGTGAAGCCATAATCACAGTGCTGTAGCCATTGGAACAGTTTTTTCGTTGATGATTTAGATTCCACAGTTGCTCTAGATTAGTCCAGGTATACATTAATTATTTATGGAGACATTTGCAAAT
>NW_017059666.1:0-237 GCF_001483705.2 Eufriesea mexicana | reverse complement strand
TCGATACCTTGAGAGATTTCGTCATTTCGAGTGATCTCGACATGTTCAATGATTTTATTATTTCTGTCGATTTCGTAATTTTGAGTGATTTCGAGATCTTAAGTGATTTTATTATTTTTGACTATTTCGTCATTTTGAGTGACTTCGAGATCTTCAGTGATTTTTTTATTTTTATCGATTTCGTAATTTTGAGTGATTTCGAGATTTTCAGTGATTTTATTATTTTTGACGATTTCG
>NW_017059665.1:0-237 GCF_001483705.2 Eufriesea mexicana | reverse complement strand
GGCTTCTGTGCAATACCCGGCTATCCGGTCGATATCTGTGCACTGCAGTGCTGAAATAGCATCCGCTTAATTCTGGGCAGGCCTGCAAGCGCGTTCCTGGCACGTTTGGTTTAGTTAGGATACGCTTGACTAGCTTTGGTTAGGATACGTTTAGTAAGGATGGCTTTGACCTTCGTGCTATACACTGCTATTCGGCCGATGTCTGTGCACTGCATTGCTCTACAAGCATCTCCTTGT
>NW_017059664.1:0-237 GCF_001483705.2 Eufriesea mexicana | reverse complement strand
CCTTATATATGCAAGGAAGATAGCTTACCACGACACTAGTCGAAAATGTCAATAAAATTGAGTTTTCCAGGAAGATTCTATAGCGCTGCAATGGTAAGAGCACGCCAATAGCATCTTTCATCCCTGTTTATACAAGAGAGTTCGCTGACCACAATATTAGTCGAAAATGTCAACAAAGTTGAATTTTCCAGCCATATTCTATAGCACTGCGACGGCTATAGCACGCCAATTGAATCC
>NW_017059663.1:0-237 GCF_001483705.2 Eufriesea mexicana | reverse complement strand
ACAAAATTGTATTTTCCAGCCACAATCTATATCATTGCGATGGCTATAGCACTCAGAAAGCATGTTTCCTCCTTACTTAAGTCAGGAAGTTAGCTCACCACGATATTAGTCGAAAATGTCAAGAAAATTGCATTTTCAAGCCACCCTCTATATCATTGCAACGGCTACAGCACACAAAAAGCATCTTCCCTCCTTACTTACGAAAGGAAGTTAGCTCACCACGATATTAGTCGAAAA
>NW_017059662.1:0-237 GCF_001483705.2 Eufriesea mexicana | reverse complement strand
TTGTGCTACACGTTCTTGCTCGGTGGATTTCTGCGCTCCACTTTGCTGAATCACACTCTGGTTAAGTGTGTGGACGCCAGGAATTGTGGTCGCTTCACGTTAGGTTGAGATATATTACATTTGGTTGGGATGACTTCGACTTTTATGCTATACACTGCGCTACTATTCTCTGCCTTTCTCTGGGTATGGCAGTAATGGTAGTCTCGACACGTTATGTTGAGTTATGCTACGTTTGGT
>NW_017059661.1:0-237 GCF_001483705.2 Eufriesea mexicana | reverse complement strand
TATAGAATCTGGCTGGAAAATTCACTTTTATTGACTTTTACGACTAATATCGTGGTGAGCCAAGTTCCTTGCATAAGTAAGGGGGAAAGATTCTTTTGGCGTGCTATGTCCATTGCATTGCTATAGAATCTGGTCGGAAAAATCAATTTTATTGACATTTTCGAATAATATCGCGGTGAGTTAACTTTCTTGCATAAACAAGGAGGAAAGATTATATTGGCAAGCTATTTCCACTGC
>NW_017059660.1:0-237 GCF_001483705.2 Eufriesea mexicana | reverse complement strand
GGAGGAAAGATTGCACTGGCCTGCTATAGCCATTGCAATGATATAGCATGTGCTTGGCATATTAAATTTTATTGATATTTTCGACTAATATCTGGATGAGCTAACTTTCTTGCATAAATAAGGAGGAAAGATACTTTTGGCGTACTGTAACCATTGCAATGGTATAGAATGTGCCTGGAAAATTCAATTTTATTGACATTTTCGACTGATATCGTGGTGAGCTAGCTTTCTTGCATA
>NW_017059659.1:0-237 GCF_001483705.2 Eufriesea mexicana | reverse complement strand
GGATAATTTTCCATAAACGTGGTCAATTACCCCCAAATTTCATCAAAGACGTAAATGTAAACGCCTAGATAAAGGTATTGGTACTATGGATATAAGCTTGAATAAAGTTAATTTCTACAAGAATTCTGAAAAATATATAGTATTTACTTATAATATTAAAACAAATGACGACTGTCTTAATAGTATTAAACAAATGTTGCAGTAATTTAATAGTATTAAAATAAACGTTGCAACTGT
>NW_017059658.1:0-237 GCF_001483705.2 Eufriesea mexicana | reverse complement strand
ACTTCATAATAATAATGACGTATATCTAGATGGCAATATGTGGTGACCCACTCTGTATACTCGACATCCTTGAAAGATATATACTGGAATATTAGATATGTAACGTGTATCATATTTTAATATCTCAGTATTTTATATATTAGGTGGAGTAAAAAGAAATCCACTATTTTTGCATTCAATTTCATGCAAAAATAATGGATTTCTTTTTATAAGTACAAATACTTGAATATTCAGGTG
>NW_017059657.1:0-237 GCF_001483705.2 Eufriesea mexicana | reverse complement strand
TAACCAAACTGAAACTAACATGATGGGACCACTATTGCTGGCTACAGCGGAGACAAGCAGGTTATACTCGAGCGCAATAGTGCGCAGAAGTCCACATAGTCGCAATGTATAGTACAAAAGTCGCATGTATCCAGGCCTATGCCAAGCTAACGTAACCTAACCAAACGTATCCTGCCACAAAGTAACGCGCCGCGGCCACTATTTCTCTCATCCCCAGAGTCGAGCAGATTACATCAC
>NW_017059656.1:0-237 GCF_001483705.2 Eufriesea mexicana | reverse complement strand
AAACGTGCTACGACCACCATTGCTGGCCTCTCCAGATACAAGCAGATGCTAGTACAGCAATGCTGATCCCAGATATAGACAGAAAAGGGGTATATAGCACAGAAGTCAAAGTCTCCTTAACCAAACTTTTCCTATCCTAACACAACCAAGGGTGACCTATCACAATCAAACGTACCACGACCGCCATTGCTGGCCTCCACAGATTCAAACAGAAGCTAGTAGAGCAATGCAGTGCAC
>NW_017059655.1:0-237 GCF_001483705.2 Eufriesea mexicana | reverse complement strand
TCTAACACTCTCTCTTGCCATACACAAGGTCTCTTCGTTGATCACTCATTTCCCACACGACTTTGCTCTCGGTGGGCCAGGTACACTTCAGACACTCGGACTTGTCCAAGGTGTCATAGTGTTTCACGTGGGGTACGGAGTCGGTAATATGGTATTTCCTGATGAGTAATAATGCCACCGAAACGGTACTTCAAGGATTAACACACGTGCAATAGAACGATAGTAAATTGCGAGTAT
>NW_017059654.1:0-237 GCF_001483705.2 Eufriesea mexicana | reverse complement strand
TCAGGTCTGATCAGGTCAGGTCAAGTCAGGTCAGGTCAGGTCAGTTCAGCCAAGGTCATGTCAGGTCTGGTCAGGTCAGATGATGTCAGTTCTGGTCAGTTCATGTCAGGCAAGGTCAGGCAAGGTCAGGCAAGGTCTGGTCAAGTTAGATCAGGTCATGTCAGGTCAGGTCATGTCAGATAAGGTAAGGTAAGGTCAGGCCTGGTCAGGTCAGGTCAGTCAGGTCAGGTTAGGTCA
>NW_017059653.1:0-237 GCF_001483705.2 Eufriesea mexicana | reverse complement strand
AGTCAAAGCTACTCTATCCTAACCTGGCCAAACGTAATACAATCAATCGTACCATAACTTAACGTAACGTGCCGCGGCCGCCATTGCCGGAAACCCTTGAGCCAAGCAGAATATGCCAAGCACTGTAGGGCGCAGAGAGCCATCAAATTGCAGCGTATATCACAAGGTCATATTTAACCCAACCTAACCTGGCAGAACCTAGCCCAAACACACGTGGTCTAACTAAACCTAACGTGT
>NW_017059652.1:0-237 GCF_001483705.2 Eufriesea mexicana | reverse complement strand
AGGCTAACCCCCGGATCTTCGTCCATTTTTTATCCCGCGACTGGAATATTCCTTATCCGATCTGGATGATTTCCATCGAGGGATGGCAAAAAACATGTTTATCAGCCAAGGAGACGCAAATAGCTTTCCGAGTTGGCCATATCTTTCTAGAGAACGCCAGCCGCTTTACGATCGCCATAAAAAGAAGCTGCCACGTAAAGGTAAACAACGGTCACCATGATAACGTCTCGAAAAAAG
>NW_017059651.1:0-237 GCF_001483705.2 Eufriesea mexicana | reverse complement strand
TGGCTTCCCGCGAGTCGAGCATGGTGCAATGTAGAGCGCAGAAATCCACAGAATAGCGGTGTGTAGAACAAAAGTCTGAGTCATCCTATCCTAACCGAAGCAAACGTGACTTAACCAAACGCAACATATCTCAAAATAACTTGCCACGATCACCATCGCAGGACATCCAGAGTCAAGCTGCTGCTAGTACAGAAATGCAGAGCGCTGATATCGACCGAATAGCAGTGTATAGCATAA
>NW_017059650.1:0-237 GCF_001483705.2 Eufriesea mexicana | reverse complement strand
CAATAGTATCTTTCCTCCTTATTTTTTCAAGAAAGTTAGCTCACAACGATATTAGTCGAAAATCTCAATAAAAGTTTATTTTCCAGGAGGATTCTATAGCATGCAAGGCCTATTGCACGCCAATAGGATCGTTCCTCCTTAGTTATGCAAGAAAGCTTACTCACCACGATATTGCTCGAAAATGTCAATACAATTGAACTTTCTAGACAGATTCCACTGTATTGCAATGGCTATAGC
>NW_017059649.1:0-237 GCF_001483705.2 Eufriesea mexicana | reverse complement strand
AAATCACTCTACGCGAATATGTGGAAAAATCCGATTGAAGAAGCCTAATTCAAAAGATAGAAGGCAAAAGAGTAAATTGCGCAGCATGATCTGAGAGCCACTGACACTTCCGGCACTATTTTGCAAAAACGCACGCTCGAAACTGAATAAAAATATCCAATCCCGTTATGGAAAAAATCACTCTACGCGAATAAGTGGAAAAATCCGATTCAAGAAGCCTAATTCAAAAGATAGAAG
>NW_017059648.1:0-237 GCF_001483705.2 Eufriesea mexicana | reverse complement strand
TTGATTACGTTATGTTAGCACGGCTTAGGTTTGGACAGCTTTGACTTTTCGGCTGTACACGGCAATTGTCCGGATTTATGCGCTCTACTTCAATAGTGGTGGCTGCAAGCTAAGAACAGTTTCGTTACGTTTAGCAATGTAGCATTTGGCTTTGTTAGGACACGGTGGCCATGACTTTTGCGCTACACACGGCTCTTCGGTGGATATCTCCGACCTGCTGTGCTCTAATATGCCCTG
>NW_017059647.1:0-237 GCF_001483705.2 Eufriesea mexicana | reverse complement strand
TTATTATATTAGAGCACAGAAGATCGCAGAAATCCACCGTGTAGCTGTGTACAGCACATGAGCCGAAGCAATACTTTCCTAACCTAACCAATCGCAACATACGCAAACGGAACATAAGTCCACCTAACGTGCAGGGACCACTGTTACTGCACTGCCGAGAATCGAGCAGTGTATTGGAGCAGAGTACAGCGTAGCAACGTAGAGCGTAGAACTCATCCGGGTAGCAGTGTATAGCAC
>NW_017059646.1:0-237 GCF_001483705.2 Eufriesea mexicana | reverse complement strand
AACGAATAAGATTGTATAGCACGAAAGCCAAAGCTTTAATAACAAGACTTTACCTAACCTAACATAACATAACGTAACCTAACTCAATCTGACGTGCCGCGACCGCCATTGATCGCGTCCCCATAGTCGTGCAGAATATAATAGGGCAATTTAGACCGCAGATATCCAACGAATAGTAGTGTACACCGCAAAAGTCGAAGTAACCCTAACCGAACCTTCCGAACATTACCTAACGGA
>NW_017059645.1:0-237 GCF_001483705.2 Eufriesea mexicana | reverse complement strand
GTTTGGATCGGGTCGGAGAAGGTAGCATTGACTTTTGTGCTATATACTGCTATTCGTTGAATTCCTGCGTTCCACTGCGCTCGACTATACTCTGCACGACTCTGTGGAGGCCAGTATTAATGGTCGCTGCACGATGGTTCGTGTTATCTTATGTTTGGTCCTGTCACGATTGGCTTGGTTAGGAGGGGCTAGCTACGACTCTTGCGCTGTGCACCGCTGGTCGGCTTATTTCTGCAC
>NW_017059644.1:0-237 GCF_001483705.2 Eufriesea mexicana | reverse complement strand
ATAGCTCTGACTTTTATGATATACACCGCGATTCGGTGGATTTCGGAGCTCTACATTGGTCTAGTAGGCTCTACTTGGCTCTGGGGAGGCCAGTAATAGAGATCTCGTCTCGTTACGCTAAGTTATTTTACATTCGGCTACGTGAGGTTTGGTTAGGTTAGGTTAGGATATCTCCGATTCTTGTGCCATACAATACTATTTGGTGACTTTATATGCTCTACTCTGCCCTAGTGTACT
>NW_017059643.1:0-237 GCF_001483705.2 Eufriesea mexicana | reverse complement strand
AGTCCAAAGAATGGCAGTGTGTAGCAGAAAAGTCAATGCAATCCTATCGTAACCCAGACCAACATAACACAACCAAACGTACCCTAACCAAACCTGTCGCGCCGAAACCACTATTGCTGACATCCCAGTGTCAAGCAGAGCATATTATAGCACAGTTGGGTGCAGAGATCCAATTCATGGCAGGGTATAGCACAAGGGTCAGATCTATCCTCTCCTAAATTAACCAAAGCTACAACA
>NW_017059642.1:0-237 GCF_001483705.2 Eufriesea mexicana | reverse complement strand
CCTGACCAAACATGGCCGAACGCAACATAACCGAACGTAACTTAACTCAACCTACCGTGACAAGACCGCCATTGCAAGCCACCTCAGAGTCGAGTAGGGTATAGTAATGCGAAGAAGAGCGCAGAAATTCACCGAATAGCAGTGTGCACCACGTAAGTCGAAGATATCCGTAGCTAACCGAGACTAACATAACCAAACCGAACGTAGTCTTACACAACATAACGTGCCGTGTCCACT
>NW_017059641.1:0-237 GCF_001483705.2 Eufriesea mexicana | reverse complement strand
TTTACTGACATTTTAGACTAATATCGCGGTGAGCCACCTTTCTTGCAAAAATAAGGAGGAATAGTTCTATTGGCGAGCTATAGCCTTTGCAGTCCTGTAGAATGTAGCTGGAAAATTTAATTTTATTGACGTTTTTGACTAATATCGTTGTGAGCTGGCTTTCTTGCATGAAAGAGGAGGAAAGATACTATTGGCGAGCTGTAGCCATTGCAATGCTTTAGAATGTGGCTGAGAAAC
>NW_017059640.1:0-237 GCF_001483705.2 Eufriesea mexicana | reverse complement strand
ACTCAACCTGACGTGCCGATACCGCTACTTTTGCCCTCCGCAGAGCCAATCCGAATATCCTAGTGCACAGTAGAGCGCAGAAATCCACCGGATAGCGCCGTAAAGCACAAAAGTTGAATCTATTCCGACCAAACATTGCCTAAAGCAACAGGACCGAACGTAACCTGACCAAAAATAAAGTGCCGCGAGCACTATTACTGGCCACCGCAGAGCCATGGAGGGCGCACTTGTTGGGAG
>NW_017059639.1:0-237 GCF_001483705.2 Eufriesea mexicana | reverse complement strand
CTTGCATAAATAAGGAGGAAATATTCTGTTGGCGTGCTATAGGCATTGCAAAGCAGTTGAACCCAGAAGGATAGTACAATTTTATTGACATTTTCGACTAGAATAGTGGTGAGGTATCTTTCATGCATAAATAAGTAGGAAAGATACTATTGGCGTGCTATAGCCGTTGCAATTATATAGAATGTGGTTGGAAAATTAAAATTTAATGACATTTTCGACTAATACCGTGGTGAGCTA
>NW_017059638.1:0-237 GCF_001483705.2 Eufriesea mexicana | reverse complement strand
GCACAGTAGAGCGCAGAAATCTACCGAACAGCAGTGAGTGACACTAAAATCATATTTAATCACACCTAACCCGACCAAACCTAGCGCAACCAAACGTAACGTAACACAACCTTCATTGCGGGACCACTGCAACTGGCGTCCCAGGCGCAAGCAGTGTGCGATAGCGCACAGTAAAGCGCAGATGTACATAGAATAACTGTGTGTAGCACCAAAGTCGAAAATATCCTGACCTAACCT
>NW_017059637.1:0-237 GCF_001483705.2 Eufriesea mexicana | reverse complement strand
GATTTGTAACAGAAAATATTTGAACTATTCCTTTTTGGCCAAAAAATCGCCGAGTGCAGAGGATTAATACCTACGACATCAATGGTATTTCTTCATACGAGTAATAACACTGCCGAAAAGGTGTTTCAAGGATTAACAAGGAGTGGTCTACCTTGGTTTCCGAGACCTTTGCAAAATCTTTTGACAATATACTGAATCTTAATAGTGTGTGCGTCATCATAGCGTCACCATTCAACT
>NW_017059636.1:0-237 GCF_001483705.2 Eufriesea mexicana | reverse complement strand
TGTTGGGCGCAGGAAGCCATCGCTTTGGAGTGCGTTGCACAAGAGTGAAAACTATTCTAACCAAACCTGATTTAACCGAATCTAACCGAACGTAGCCTAGCTGTACGTGACGCGCCAAGGATACTGTTGCTAGCCTCTCCAGCGCTAGCAGAGCATGTTAGAGCGATATCGGGCGCAGGAGTCCACCAAATAGCGGTGCATTGCGTAAAAGTCACGGCTATCCAATCCTAACCTATC
>NW_017059635.1:0-237 GCF_001483705.2 Eufriesea mexicana | reverse complement strand
AAAAAAAGGATTGCTTTGACTTTAGCGCTATAATCTGCTATTAGGTGGATTTCTGCGCCCTACGTTGCTCTAACATTTCAAGCTTGGCACTGGGAAGGAAAACTATAGTGGTATCTGCACTTTATTTTGAGTCAGGTTTCGTGCGGTTAGGTTGGGTCACGCTAGCTTTTGTCGGGGTAGCTTCAACTTTTGTGTTGTGCACTGATATTCGGTGGATTTCTGCGCTTTGCTGTGCTC
>NW_017059634.1:0-237 GCF_001483705.2 Eufriesea mexicana | reverse complement strand
GGGTTAGGATAGGGCAACTTTGACTTTTACGCTATACACTGCTACTCGGTGGACATCTGCCATTCACATTGTCCTACTGTACTCTGCTCGACTATGGAGAGGCCAGAAATAGCTGTCATAGCGCGATAGGTTAAGTTTGGTTACGATAGGTTGGGTTTGGTTAGGTTACGTTTCGTAAGGATGGCATTGACTTTTCTGTTGTATAATGCAATTCGGTGTATTCTTGAAATCTACTCT
>NW_017059633.1:0-237 GCF_001483705.2 Eufriesea mexicana | reverse complement strand
TTCTGGATTGATATATCCATTGCAATGCAGTAGATTGTATCTGGAAAACTCAATTTTATTGACGTTTTTGACAAATATCGTGGAAAGCTAACTATCTTGCATAAAGAAGGAGGAAAGATTAACTTGGCGTGCTATAGCCGCAACAATGCCATTGAATATGTCTGGAAAGTTCAATTATATACACATTTTCGACAAATATCGTGGAGAGCTAACTATCTTGCATAAATAAGGAGGAAA
>NW_017059632.1:0-237 GCF_001483705.2 Eufriesea mexicana | reverse complement strand
ACAGAAGGAGGACGCGGGGAGAGCCCGCGAGCGTAGCGTGTGCTCCTCGCGCGTAGGGCGGCGTCATCGCGTTAGACATCCGCCTTCGCGAGCGACCATGTACCTGCGGCCGGGGAGCCCGTCTCTCTCTCCCGTTGTAACCTAGGTCAGGGTGACCATGAGGTGACGTGTGGTGGCCCGTCAGTTCGAGAGACCGTGGTCTGGGCGCGCGGCGTCGCGTGATGTTCGCGCGGCGTC
>NW_017059631.1:0-237 GCF_001483705.2 Eufriesea mexicana | reverse complement strand
AACTACATAGAATAGCAGTGCGTAGCAGAAAAGACACAGCTATCCTAACCTAGCGCACCGTACACTAACCGAGCCAAACGTAATCTAACTCAACCAAACGTCCCGCGACCACTATTGCTGTCCTCCCGAGATCAGAGTATAGCACAGTAGAGCAATGAAGAGCACAGAAGACCACCGTATAGCAGTGTATAGCACAAAAGTCTAAGCTACCCTGTCCAAACATAACCAACCGTGACA
>NW_017059630.1:0-237 GCF_001483705.2 Eufriesea mexicana | reverse complement strand
GTCTCCGGCCACGAGCACTACAGCACTTCACCCTCGCACAACAGCACTCCGGCACCCGCGGAATACACTCCACGCGGGCGAAAAGATTGGACGATGCAGAGCGTCACGAACACGTCTGTCTTCTATGACGTCCACCGCGGAACTCGCCACCGTTGTCATCACCTGGCGTTAAGGTCGGGCATTGCTTATCTACTCTATGTCTACGTCTTTGAGTTCTGTTGCAAGATCCACTGCTCC
>NW_017059629.1:0-237 GCF_001483705.2 Eufriesea mexicana | reverse complement strand
CGTGCTTTATCCACTGCACTGCTGTAGAGTCTGGCTGGTAAATTCATTTTATTGACATTTTCGTCTAATATCGCGGTGAGCTAACTTTCGTGCATAAATAAGGATGAAAGATTCCATTGGGGTGCTGTAGCCTTTGCAATGCCCTGAAATCGGGTTGGCAAATTCAATTTTACGTACATTTTCGACTAATATCGTTGTCAGCTTCCTTTATTGCATAAATGAGGAGGAAAGATTCTA
>NW_017059628.1:0-237 GCF_001483705.2 Eufriesea mexicana | reverse complement strand
TGTTGTGTAGATCGCCTAACGCCTTCAACCGAATGGCAAGTACATCCATCTGCTTGCCAGAGAGAAGGTCTATTCAAAATATGTAACATGATATAGCATGGAGAACAGATCGCCTAACGCCTTCAATCCAATGGCAATACCAGCCATCTACTTGCCAGAGAAGAGGTCTTTTCCAAATATATAACCTGTTATAGGTTGGTAAATAGATATCCTAACGCCTTCAATTCAATGACAAGT
>NW_017059627.1:0-237 GCF_001483705.2 Eufriesea mexicana | reverse complement strand
AATTCAACTTTATTGATATTTTCGACTAATATCGTGGTGATGTAACTTTCTTGCATAAATAAGTAGGAAAGATTCAATTGGCACGCTATAGCCATTGCAATTCTAAAGAATCTGTCTGGAAAATTCAACTTCACTAACATCTTCGACAAATATCGTCGTGATGAAACTTTCTTCCATAAATACGGAGGAAAGATACTATTGGCGAGCTATAGCCACTGCAATGCTATAGAATCTGGC
>NW_017059626.1:0-237 GCF_001483705.2 Eufriesea mexicana | reverse complement strand
TCTATTGGCGCGCTATAGCCATTGCAATGCTGTAGAATATGGCCGGAATATTCAATCTTACTGGCATTTTCGGCCAATATCGTGGTGACCAAACTTCCTTGCATATGTAAGGAGGAAAGATCCTATTGGCTCGCTATAGCCATTGCAGTGCTATAGAATCTGGCTGGAAAGTTTAATTTTATTTACATTTTCGACTAATATAGTGGTGTGGTAACTTTCTTTCATATATAAGGAGGA
>NW_017059625.1:0-237 GCF_001483705.2 Eufriesea mexicana | reverse complement strand
ATAGCACTCAGAAAGCATCTTTCCTCCTTACTTATGCAAGGAAGTTAGCTCACATCGATGTTAATCGAAAATGTCAGTAAAATTGAATTTTCCTTCCAGATTCTACAGCATTGCAATTCCTATAGCACGCCAACAGAATCTTTGCTCCTTATTTATGCAAGCAACCTATCTCACCACATTATAAGTCGAAAATGTCAATAAAATTGAACTTTCCAGCCAGATTCTATAGCGTTGCGA
>NW_017059624.1:0-237 GCF_001483705.2 Eufriesea mexicana | reverse complement strand
AATATGTCCAAGTGAGTGAAGTCGTTGGTATAAAGAGAATTATAAAAATGTTATGAAAGAGTATAGTAATTGAAAAAAAGAATATTCGTAATATTAGATAAAGATTTAATATCTTTGAATAGTTGAAATATAATTGTATGGAATCATGTAGAAGTAGATAGCATATTAATTGGTTGATATTATTGAAATAAGGAAGTGAAATTAAGGAATGATGATCAGTACCATCAACAATAAATT
>NW_017059623.1:0-237 GCF_001483705.2 Eufriesea mexicana | reverse complement strand
TATACACGGCTATTCGTTAGGCATTTGCTCTCTGCATTGCTCTACTGGCATCCGATTACCTCTGGGAAGGCCAGCAACGGTGGACATGGCACGTTTGTTTGAGCTTCGTTACGTTTTGTTGGGTCAGGATGGACTATGTTTGGTCAGGATGGCTTTTGCTTTTGTGGTATACAATGCTATTCCGTGAATTTTTGCGCCCTACTGTGCTTCAGTAAGACCAGCTTGGTTCTGGGGAGG
>NW_017059622.1:0-237 GCF_001483705.2 Eufriesea mexicana | reverse complement strand
AGCATCTTTCCTCCTTACTTACGCAAGGAAGTCAGCTCACCACGATATTAGTCGAAAATATCATCAAAATTGTATTTTCCACCCACAAACTATATCATTGCAATGGCTATAGCGCTCAAAGAGCATCTTTCCTCCTTAGTTACGCAAGGAAGTCAGCACACCACGATATAAGTTGAAAATGTCCACAAAATTGAACTTTCCAGCCAGATTCTATGACATTGCGACGGCTATAGCAAG
>NW_017059621.1:0-237 GCF_001483705.2 Eufriesea mexicana | reverse complement strand
AAATTGCTCTATTACTCTTAGATGTCGAAGAACATTAGTTTCTCAAAAAACGTGTAACTCATAAGGGAGATCCTTCTCCTACTCACTTTCCATACGTTGTTGTATTCATTGCTGTTACAGAACTTTTATTCTGTAGATGAGTTTCAAAACATACAGCCTCCATCCACAATTTCTTTTCCATTTCAGTCCTACAGGAATGCTCGTGTTTTATTCAGTAATGTTCGATTAAGTCTTTCC
>NW_017059620.1:0-237 GCF_001483705.2 Eufriesea mexicana | reverse complement strand
TGAGGTTAGGACAGGATAGCTTTGACTTTTGTGCTATACGCTGCTATTCGTTGGATTTCTACTCCCTACGTTACTCTACTTTTATCTGCTCGGCTCTGGGGAGGCCAGTAACAGTGGTCCCGGCCCGTTATGTTCAGTATGCTACGTTTGGCTGCGTTACGTTAGATTGGGTTTCGTTTTTACAGGTTTGACTTTCGCTGTATACACTGATATTCGGTGCATTTACTACTTCCCTAC
>NW_017059619.1:0-237 GCF_001483705.2 Eufriesea mexicana | reverse complement strand
TAAAATTGATTGTTCCAGACAAGTTCTATAGCATTACAAACGCTATAGCACGTCAATAGTATCATTCCACCTTATTTATGGAAGATAGACAGCTCACCAAAATATAAGTCGAAAACGTTTATAAAATTGAGTCTTCCAGCCAGATTCTATAGCACTGCAACGGGTACAACGCGTAAATAGAATATTTCCTCCTTATTTAGGCAAAAATGTTATCTCACCACGATAGTAGAAGAAAAT
>NW_017059618.1:0-237 GCF_001483705.2 Eufriesea mexicana | reverse complement strand
ACGTAGCATAAGCAAAAGGAACCTCACTCAACCTAACACGACCAGACCACTATTGCTGACACTCACAGAGACAAGCAGAATGTACTAGAGCACTGTCGAGCGCAGAAATCAGCCTCATTGCAGTGAATAGCACAAAGGCCGTAGATACCGTAACCCAACCTGTCCCAACTTAACATAACCTAACGTAGCGTAACTCAAAGTGACGTGACGCGACAACAGCACCTGTCCTCCACAGAT
>NW_017059617.1:0-237 GCF_001483705.2 Eufriesea mexicana | reverse complement strand
TTAACCTAAAATGACACAGCATGACGCACCGAGACCACTGCTGCTGGCATCCCTGGTTTCAAGTAGAAGATTGTAGAGCCATGTAGAGCGCAGACATCTGCCGAATAGAAGTGTACAGCGCAAAGGCCGAAGGTACCCTAACCTAACCAGACCTAACCTAGCCTAACCAAACGTAACACATCCCAAACTAACGTGCCGAGATCACTATTGCTGACCTCCCCAGAGCCAAGCAGAAAA
>NW_017059616.1:0-237 GCF_001483705.2 Eufriesea mexicana | reverse complement strand
AGGAAAAGGCGAATTTTCATGACGCGTTCATTGGTAAACAAACGAAGCTACTTAGATACAAAACTATATAAGATACAAAAACAAGGAAACAGAAGATATAAAAGAAAGAAATTAGAAGGGAAGGTGAAAACGACAACAACCCAAAGGAAAAGGCGAATTTTCATGACGCGTTCGTTAGTAGACAAACGAAGCTACTTCAAAACACCATAAGATACAAAAACAAGGAAACAGAAGATA
>NW_017059615.1:0-237 GCF_001483705.2 Eufriesea mexicana | reverse complement strand
AGTATTTTTCCTCCTTACGTATGCAAGGAAGTTAGCTCAGCACGGTATTAGTCGAAAATGTCAGTAAAATTTTATTTTCCATCCAGCTTCTATAGCATTGCAATGCCTACAGCAGGCCAATAGAATCTTTCCTCCTTATTTAAGCAAGGAAGCTAGCTCACCACGATATTAGTAGAAACTGTCAGTAAAATTGAACCTTCCAGCCAGATTCCAGAGCATAGCAATGGCTATAGCGCG
>NW_017059614.1:0-237 GCF_001483705.2 Eufriesea mexicana | reverse complement strand
AGAGCGCAGAAATCCACCTAATAACTGTCCTTACCGAGAAAGTCAAAGCTATCCAAACCTACCTCAAACACACATAACATAACCAAACGTAACTTAACCATGCCTGACGCGCCTGGACCTATATTGCTGGCGTGCCCAGAGCCAGCCAGGTCATACTAGAACGCAGTAGAGTGTAGAAATACACAGAGTCGCAGTGTAGAGCAGAAAAGTCGAAGCTACCCATGCCTAACCATAGCT
>NW_017059613.1:0-237 GCF_001483705.2 Eufriesea mexicana | reverse complement strand
CTGTAATATTTTCAGCTTGGCTCTGGGCCGGCCAGAAATTGTGGTCACGGCACGTTAGGTTGAGATATGTTACGTTTAGTTGGGTTAGGTTGGCTTAGCTTGGTCATGTTATCTTTGACTTTTGGGCTATACACCGTGATTCTACGGATTTCTGCTCTCTACTGTCCTGTAATATGTTCTGCTCGACTCTGGGCAGGCCAGCTATATTGCTCGCGCTGCATTAGGTTTAGGTATGTA
>NW_017059612.1:0-237 GCF_001483705.2 Eufriesea mexicana | reverse complement strand
GATGCCAGCAATAGTGGCCGCGACATGTTAGGCTGTGTTAGGATACGTCCCGTTGAGTTAGGTCACGTTGTCTTAGGCCAGGATAGCTTTGACTTTCGTGCTGTATACTGTTATTAGCTGGATTTTTCAGCTCTACTGTGATCCACTATGCTCCACTCGAATCTGGGGCACCCGGAAATGGTGGTCGAGGTACGTTATGTTGAGTTCTGTTACGATTGGCGCTGTTACTATTTGTTA
>NW_017059611.1:0-237 GCF_001483705.2 Eufriesea mexicana | reverse complement strand
CGAAGAAATGGGACAAATGCGTGGATATGGCAAGGAAATTGGTCAAATATATGGATATCGCTATGAAATCTGGCAAACGCGTGGATATCGCTAGGAAATCGGACAAACGCGTGCATATGGCCAGGAAATTGGCCAAATATGTGGATATCGCTAGAAAATCAGGCAAACGCGTACATATGGCAAGGAAATCGTTGAAATACGTGGATATCGCGAGGAAATCGGGAAAATACGTGGACA
>NW_017059610.1:0-237 GCF_001483705.2 Eufriesea mexicana | reverse complement strand
ATCTACACTGCACTAACGAGCTCTGCTTGGCTCTGGGGTGGCCAGAAATATAGGTCTCTGCACGCTTTTTCGAGAGAGGCTATGATTGGTTGGTTCAGGATTGGACAGGTTTGCCTATGATATCATTGACTTTTGTGCAATACACCGCAATGCTGTGGATTTCTGCGCTCCACCGTGCTCTAGTATGTCCTGCTTGGCTCTCGGGTGGCAAGCAATAGTGGTCTCGGCACGTTAGGT
>NW_017059609.1:0-237 GCF_001483705.2 Eufriesea mexicana | reverse complement strand
CGATAGAGCACAGAAGAGGCCAGAAGTCCACAGGATAGCTGTGTTGAGCACAAAGGTCAATGACACCCTAACCTAAAACGAATTATCCTAACCAGACGAAACGCAATATAACTCAACCCAATGTACTGCGACCAGTATTGCTGGCCACCAAAGAGCCAAGAAGAGCAGACAGGTGGGGAGTAGAGCGTTATAATCCATAGGATCGCAGTGTATAGCAGAAAAGGCGAAGCTATCCAA
>NW_017059608.1:0-237 GCF_001483705.2 Eufriesea mexicana | reverse complement strand
GGCGCCCTATTCGTCAAGCTATAACAGATTATAGATTTTGATTAGACCAAATCTCTGGCAAGTAGATGGCTGTTCCTGCCATTGGATTGAAAGCGTTAGGCGACCTATTCACCAAGCTGTAACAGGTTACATATTTTGAATAGACTAATTCTCCGGCAAGTAGATGGCAGTACTTGCCATTGGATTGAAGGCGTTAGGCGATATATTCACCAAGCGGTAGCAGGTTGCAGATTTTGA
>NW_017059607.1:0-237 GCF_001483705.2 Eufriesea mexicana | reverse complement strand
ATTTGAAAACTGATCCAAAATGGACAACTAGGTTATTTTGGAAAGAATAGACAAAATTACACAATCTATTAAGGTGGGTAAATTCAAATTTAATTACTATACTATACTGATATGTAACCCGATATATGTTCATTCCGAAAGTAGATATTTAGTTTAATAGTCGCTTTCGTTTCTTTTTTTTTTTTACTATACTCTTTTATGCATTAATAAATGTATCTTTGAATTTTTATAAAGATA
>NW_017059606.1:0-237 GCF_001483705.2 Eufriesea mexicana | reverse complement strand
GAAGCGGAAAAGAAAAATAATTAAAATTTTCGTCTATTATTGAAGAAAAAATAAAGAAAGAATGAGTGTTATCGAGTTCGAGCAGGGGTAGTATAATAATAATAATTTTACAATTTTATAATAATAATTTTTTGCCAGGGGTAATATAATAATAATAATTTTATAATTTTATAATAATAATTTTTAACCTAGGGTAGTATAATAATAATAATTTTACAATTTTATGACAATTATTTT
>NW_017059605.1:0-237 GCF_001483705.2 Eufriesea mexicana | reverse complement strand
ATTTTATTATTAATTAGAGTTGCATTTTTGACATTATTAGAACGAAAATTTATATCAATAATTCAAATACGAAAAGGTCCTAATAAAATTGGTTATAAAGGTTTATTACAACATTTTAGTGATGCTTTAAAATTAATTTCAAAAGAATGATTATTTTTTAATTATAATTTAATACTTTTATTAAGTACCAATAATTACATTTATTTTATCTTTTATATTATGATTAATTTATCCTTT
>NW_017059604.1:0-237 GCF_001483705.2 Eufriesea mexicana | reverse complement strand
CGTTTTAGAACGATATATAACATAACCACATTTACAGAATAATTTATTCCAATATGAAAAATATTGCAAAACTCGAAAATACAAAGAACGAAATTATTTTTCTACCAACCTAATATTTCCTCTTTCATTTTCCTATTTTCTTTACCAACTACTGTCAGAAAATTTTTTCTCAGACCGTGGCACCTCTCGGGAAGGGTCCCCGCGTGGGTGACCCTTCGAAGAGCCTAACCCGAAGGA
>NW_017059603.1:0-237 GCF_001483705.2 Eufriesea mexicana | reverse complement strand
GCTGACCACGATATTAGTCGAAAGTGTCAATAAAATTGAGCTTTTCAGCCAGACACTATTGCACTGCCATGGCTACAATAAACCAATAGTATCTTTCCTACTTATTTATACAGAAAATCATGCTCATCACGACATTAGCCGAAAATGAAAATAAAATAGAACTTTACGGTCAGTTACTATTGCAATTCAATGGCTATAGCAAACCAATAGTATCTTTTCTCCTTATTTATGCAGTGA
>NW_017059602.1:0-237 GCF_001483705.2 Eufriesea mexicana | reverse complement strand
GCTTTTCCGGGGATTTCTGTGATCTATAGTGCTCTACTATATTTGGCAAGGCTCCAGGGAGTCTAGCAATAGTGGTCGTGTCACGTCAGGTTGGGTTAGGTTACGTTTGGTAGGTTGACGTTAGGTACAGTTTGCTTAGGGTAGCTTTGACTTTCGTGACATACATTGGTGTACGGTGGATACCTACGACGTACTGTGCTTTACTGCATTCTGCTTGGCTCTGGGGACGCCAGGGGA
>NW_017059601.1:0-237 GCF_001483705.2 Eufriesea mexicana | reverse complement strand
ACTGCCATCCACAAAGACCTGTAGAATATACTAGAGCACAGTAGGGCGCAGAAATTAACCGCATTGCAGTGCACAGCACAAAATAGAAAGATACCATATCCTAGCCTGACCTAACCTACCCCATCTAAAGGTAGTGTAACTCAACATAACATGATGAGGCATATATTGCAGGACTCCCAGAGCCAAGCACAGTATATTAGAGGACTGTAGAAAGCAGAAATCCACCGAATAGCAATG
>NW_017059600.1:0-237 GCF_001483705.2 Eufriesea mexicana | reverse complement strand
TCGCAAAGCGACAACCCTTCGAAGCAGCCCTTGCACGTTTTTCGTAAATTTACAATCTTTTAACACAATTTTTGAATTTTTCTACAGAGTTACAGCCGTTTAAAGTGATTCTTAAATTTATTTTCACCGAGAAACATAACACTCGTTGCTTTAAATTAACCCCTCCACCAGCAAAATCACGTGTCTGATTTCGGATAACCTCAAAAAGCACGAGAAGTTACAAACGACTCTTATCTC
>NW_017059599.1:0-237 GCF_001483705.2 Eufriesea mexicana | reverse complement strand
GAAGGCGTTAATCGATCTACTCACCAAGCTATAACAGGTTATAGACTTTGAATAGACCTATTCCCTGGCATGTAGATGACTGTACTTGCCATTGGACTGAAGCCGTTAGGCGGCCTATTCACCAAGCTATAGCATATTATAGATTTTGAATATATCTATTCTCTGGCAAGTAGATGGCTCTACTTGCATTGGATTGAAGGCGCTGGGCGACCTATTCTCCAAGCTATGACAGATTAT
>NW_017059598.1:0-237 GCF_001483705.2 Eufriesea mexicana | reverse complement strand
ACTTATGCGGCCGTCTGTATATTAACCTTTTCGATCGCGAATGAATGTCTGCATGCAGTCGAAGTGCCGTTGCCGAGAAGAAGAGCTACTCGGAGACCAACTTTTGCGGCGCTACAGTTTCACCTTCGAATCCAAGAATCGTAACACATTTGTTGAAAATGTTATCAGACGCAAGCCTGTATTTTAAAATGCTTTTTCCATCGTTTGCTTCAATTTAAAGTAAGTTTTATATTGTAG
>NW_017059597.1:0-237 GCF_001483705.2 Eufriesea mexicana | reverse complement strand
GTTGAGTAGAGCTCAGTGGTCCACAGAAAGGCAGTGTATAGCACGAGAATCAAAGATATCCTGTCCAAGCCCAAACAAGCCTAACAATAACCAAACGTAACATGTCTCAACCTAACGCCCCTACACCACTATTACTGACATCCCCAGAGCCGAGCAGAATATACTAGATCGCACTTGGGCACAGAAATTCGCCTCCTTGAAGTGCAAAGCAGAAAAGTATAAGGTATCATAACATAA
>NW_017059596.1:0-237 GCF_001483705.2 Eufriesea mexicana | reverse complement strand
AATGGTTGTATGGATGGTTGGATGTATGTATGGATGTATGTATGGATGGATGGCTGTATGGTTCGGCGGACGTGTGGATGGATTGAGGTATGGATGGACGGATGTACGGATGTATGGGTGTGTTCGTGGATGAATGGTTGGGTGGATGGACGGAAGAATGAATGAATGGATGGATGGATGAACGGATGCGTGTATGCGTGAATGGGTGTATGAATGAATGGATGGATGGGTGTATGT
>NW_017059595.1:0-237 GCF_001483705.2 Eufriesea mexicana | reverse complement strand
TTTGTCAGGATATCCACTTATCTTTTGCTATTCACTGTAACGCGGCCGACTTCTACGCAGTACTGTGCTCCAGCAGATTCTGCTTGGCTCTGCGGTGGCCAGCAATCTTTGTGTCCGCAGGTTAGGTTGTGTTTTGTTACGTTTGGTTACGTAACGATTTGTTATGTTAGGAGGGACTAGCTGAGGCTTTTGTGCTATACACTGCTTTTCGGCAGATTCCTGCATTCTGCTGTGCTC
>NW_017059594.1:0-237 GCF_001483705.2 Eufriesea mexicana | reverse complement strand
CCGCCAGGAACCAAGCAGCGCATATTAGAGCGCATTAGAGCGCAGATATCCACCGAATAACAGTGTAAAGCACAAAAGTCTAAGCTGCCCTGTCCTAACCCAAGAAAACGTAACATAACCAAACGCAACGTAACCCAGCTCAACGTGCCAAGGCCACTATTGCTGCCGTCGCCAGAGCCAAGTAGAACATTTTAGAGGAGAGCAGAGCTCACGGGTCCATCGAATCGCAGAGCATAG
>NW_017059593.1:0-237 GCF_001483705.2 Eufriesea mexicana | reverse complement strand
AATATTTTATAATAATAATTCTTCTGTTCGCTATATTACCAAAATAACAATAAGCTTAATGTGGCCCCATCAGTGTTTTAAGATATCACTCCTGATAGAAAATGAAATATTTCTTTAACAACTAATAATTTTGTTTATAAAATATGTACATTCAAAGTGTGCTGAAATCAATAATAAAATTAAGAACGTGAAAAAATGAGTCGAAAATATAGAACAAATTTTTCTCATATATTGCTC
>NW_017059592.1:0-237 GCF_001483705.2 Eufriesea mexicana | reverse complement strand
CACTGACATGTCAAAAGCAAAGACTGTATATTCTGTCTGTATATTGTTAACACTGTTATAAAACATTGTAAACGCGAAGAGACTGTGAAACGAAACACATGGAAAGATCATCTAATTGAGACAGTGAGCGAGTGAGCCACTATAGTGGTGCATTGTTCAGAAAGGTGTCATCCGCGAAAGGCTCTATAATGACATATCGTGCCTAAGAGGTTAAGGAAAGGTTCAATTTCGTGAATG
>NW_017059591.1:0-237 GCF_001483705.2 Eufriesea mexicana | reverse complement strand
TAAAATTGAGTTTTCCAGACAGATTCTACAGCATTGCAATGGCTATTGCACGCCAGAAGAATCATTCCTTCTTATGTATAAATGAAAGTTAGGTCACCACGATATTAGTCCAAAATATCAATAAAATTGAATTTTCCAGTTTGATTCTATAGCAATGAAATGGCCATAGGGCGTCAATAGAATATTTCACCCTTATTAATTCAATACAGATATTTCACCACGATATTAGTCGAAAAT
>NW_017059590.1:0-237 GCF_001483705.2 Eufriesea mexicana | reverse complement strand
AAAGAAGGATTGTATCAGTGTTGGTATAGAGGTTGCTCCAATTTTTCCATGTAAACTTTACTTTATATATTCCATAAATAAAAATGAAACTAAAATGTTGTAGAAAAAGGGTTCCCAAATTAATCAGTGCAATACAGAAATATCTATTTATAATGGATTATTCAACAAGTTATGTAATAATTAAAAAAATATGAGAATTAATATCCCTTAAGAACAAATTATGCCAAATGACGATGA
>NW_017059589.1:0-237 GCF_001483705.2 Eufriesea mexicana | reverse complement strand
CTTATGATGTAAGTTCTATAACAGTTCTATAATGACAATGTACTGATCCAGCGGGACTCCATACATTACAAATTGTCCACACAGTAGTCAGTAGAGTTATCATCACTGTAATGTCGCCGTTGTGTTACTTTGTCCACTGAGGATGCGAATTCTATAGCAATACTGGAATAATCCATGTGTATTGTGTTATGGATCGAGATATTTCGTATTGGCACTATGGTACCCACTATATCTAGA
>NW_017059588.1:0-237 GCF_001483705.2 Eufriesea mexicana | reverse complement strand
CTGGAAGGAAAGTTCAGTTATATTGGCAGTTTCGACGAATATCGTGGTGAGCTCTCTTTTTTGAATAATTAAGAATGGTAGATTCGATTGGCGTTATATAGCCGCCGCAATGCTATAGAATCTGGCTGGAAAGTTCAATTTTAATGACATTTTCAACTTATATTGATGTGAGCAAACCTTCTTGCATAAATAAGGAGGAAATATTCTGTTGGCGTGCTATAGGCATTGCAAAGCTGT
>NW_017059587.1:0-237 GCF_001483705.2 Eufriesea mexicana | reverse complement strand
TACTGGCATGCCATAGCCATTCCAATGCTATAGAATCTGGCTGGAAAATACAATTTTCATGACGTTTTCGACTAATATCGTGGTGAGCAAACTTTCATTCATAAATAAGGAGGTAAGACTCTATTGGCGTGCTATGGCCATTGCAATGCTATAGAATCTGGGTGGAAAATTCTTTTTTCTTGACGTTTTCGTCTAATATCCTGGTGACCTAAGTTTCCTGCATAAATAAGGACGATA
>NW_017059586.1:0-237 GCF_001483705.2 Eufriesea mexicana | reverse complement strand
AATAGATCGAATAACGCCTTCAATCCAATGGCAAGAACAACCATCTGCTTGCCAGAGAATAGGCCTATTCAATATCTATAATCCGTTATAGCTTGGTGAATACAACGCCTTACGCCTTCAATACAATGGCAAGTACAGCCGTCAGCTTGCCGGATAATATATCTATTCAAAATTTGTATTCTGTTATAGCTTGGTGAATAGGTCGCCCAACGCCTTCCATCCAATGGCAAGTACAGC
>NW_017059585.1:0-237 GCF_001483705.2 Eufriesea mexicana | reverse complement strand
TCTCTTTATACCACGAAAGTCGAAGCAGTCCAAACCAAACCCATGCTAACATACCCCAACCGAACGTAGCATAATTCAAACTCACGCGCCGAGACAACTGTTACTGGCCTCCCTAGAGTGAGAAAGAGCATAGTAGTGCAATGTAGAGATTAGAAGTCCACCGAATAGCGGTGTATAGCACAAGAGTCAAAGCTGCCCTCTCCTACGATAGCCAAATTTGGCATTCCAAAACGTAGC
>NW_017059584.1:0-237 GCF_001483705.2 Eufriesea mexicana | reverse complement strand
CTTCTGAACTCTGCTGTGCTTTAATATGCTCTGCGTGTCTCTGGGGAAGCCAGCAATATTAGTCTCGGCACTCTACTTTGAGTTACGTAACGCTTCGTTAGTTTAGACTAGTCCAGGTTAGGTTGTGAGAGCTTCGACTTATCTGCCGCACATTGCCGTTCTGTGGGATTCTGGGCTCTACGCGCCTCTAATACTTTCTGCTTGGCGATGGAGAGGCCAGCGGTAGCGGATACAGCT
>NW_017059583.1:0-237 GCF_001483705.2 Eufriesea mexicana | reverse complement strand
TTGCTATAGGAATTGCAATGGTATAGAATGTGGCTGTAAAATACAATTGTATGACATTTTCGGCTATTATCGTGGTGAGCTAACTTTCTGGCATAAATAAGGAGGAAAGATTCTATTGGCGTGCAATAGGCATTGCAATGCTACAGAATCCTCCTGGAAAATTCAATTGTATTAACATTTTCGACTAATATCGTGGTGAGCTATCTTCGTTGCATAAGTAAGGAGGAATGATCCTAT
>NW_017059582.1:0-237 GCF_001483705.2 Eufriesea mexicana | reverse complement strand
TAATTATGTTAATATATTTATTTTCTTCTTATAATAAGATTATAAAAATTTTTGGATTTGTACAAATTTTTTGTATGTTAAAGTATGTTAAATATAGTTTTACTTTAATGGGAATGTAATTCATCTTTATGGGGTTTGACATGTGAAACTCGCAACGAGTTAAACTCGTTATTATAGTATAAAAGGCTATTAAAAAGTTTAACTATAGAAGCAGTTTTTCAAGCGATCATTTTGTAT
>NW_017059581.1:0-237 GCF_001483705.2 Eufriesea mexicana | reverse complement strand
ATCCATACATACATCAGTACATACATCCATACATCCAGCCATACATGCATCCATACATACGCCATTCCGTACACGCAACCATACATCCATACACATGTCCGTTCAAACATAAGTCCATACATCCATACATACATCTGTTCATCCATAAATCCACACATCCGTCCATCCATACGTCCATACATCCATACATCCATACATCCATACATCCGTACATCCATACTTCCACACATCAATGCA
>NW_017059580.1:0-237 GCF_001483705.2 Eufriesea mexicana | reverse complement strand
TATTGCTCGCTTCCACAGAGTCGACCAGACTATTGTAGAGCAATGTACAGCGCAGCAATTCACCGAGTAGCGGTGTACATCACAAGAGTCGAAGTTGCCCTAACCGAACCTGACCGAGCTTAACCAAAGCAGACGTATTATATCTCAACGTAACGTGCCGAGACCACTGCTGCTGGCGTCCGCGAGCATAGCAGAATATATTAGAGCACTGTAGTTAACTGAAATCCACCGAATAAC
>NW_017059579.1:0-237 GCF_001483705.2 Eufriesea mexicana | reverse complement strand
AAAAGTATTGTCCGAGAATTCTTGGAAATGACGTCATTTCTTGGAACTGTCTTGACGAGCGAGCTCCTATCATTTTATGTTATCCTAATACAGAGTCGCGAAATCGGTGGACAATTTTACGGCCGAGCTGCAAAGGTATTGTCCACAGAAGGGGCAAAAGTTTTGTCCAGTGGCGGCAAAAGTATTGTCCAGAGGCGGCAAAAGTATTGTCCAAAAACGGCAAAAGTATTGTCCAGA
>NW_017059578.1:0-237 GCF_001483705.2 Eufriesea mexicana | reverse complement strand
TTCCTCCTTATTTATGCAAGAAAATTAGCTCACCACGATATTAGACGAAAATGCCAATGAAAATTTATTTTCCAGCCTGTTTCTATAGCTTTGCAACGGCTGTAACACGCCAATAGAATCTGTCCTGCTTATTTATGCATGAAAGTAACCTCACCACGGTATTAGTCGAAAATGTCAGTAAAATTGAATTTTCCAACGAGGTCCGATAGCAATCCAATGGCTATAGCACGGCAATAG
>NW_017059577.1:0-237 GCF_001483705.2 Eufriesea mexicana | reverse complement strand
CATGTATGGCTGTATGGATCGATGGATGTATGGATGGGTGTACGTATGGATGGATGAGCGTATAGAAGGATGGAAGTACTCATGGACGTATGTATGGATGGATGGCTGTATGGATGAATGTATGTATGGATGGATTGAGCTCCTGATGGACATATGAACGGACGTATGGATGTTTGCGTGTGTATATGAATGGATGTATGGATGGATGGATGTATCGAAGGATGGTAGTACGAATGG
>NW_017059576.1:0-237 GCF_001483705.2 Eufriesea mexicana | reverse complement strand
ATGGAAGGATGGATGTATTGATGTACATATGTATGGATGGATGTATGGATGTATGGATGTACGCATGTATGAATGTATGTATGTATGGATGTATAGATGCATGGATGCATGGATGTATGTATGTGTGTGTGTATGGATGTATGTTTGTCTGTATGGATGGATGAATAAATGGACCGATGTATGGATGGATGGATGTGTGGGTGTATGTATGGATGTATGTATGGATATATGTACGGA
>NW_017059575.1:0-237 GCF_001483705.2 Eufriesea mexicana | reverse complement strand
GATATATAAGGAGGAAAGATTCTACTGTCGCGCTATAGTCATCGCGATGCTATAGAATCTGGCAGGAAAATTCAATTTTATTGATATTTTCGAATAACATCCAGGTCACATAACTTCCTTGTATAAATATGGACCAATTATTCTATTGGCCTGCTATAGCCATAGCAAAGGAACAGAATCTGGCAGGAAAATTAAATTTTATTTACGCTTTCGACTAATATCGTGGTGGCAGAGGTT
>NW_017059574.1:0-237 GCF_001483705.2 Eufriesea mexicana | reverse complement strand
TCTGGCTGGAAAATTCAATTTAATTTAAATTTTCTACTAATATCGTGGTGTGCTAGTTTTCTTGCATAAATAAGGAGGAACTATTCTATTGACGTGCTGTTGCAATTGCATTGCTCCAGGATCTGGCTGGGAAATTCAATTTTATTGTTATTTTCGACTAATAACCTGGTGAGGTAACTCCCTTGCATACGTAAGGAGGAAGAATTCTATTGGTCTACTATAGCCATTGCATTGCGG
>NW_017059573.1:0-237 GCF_001483705.2 Eufriesea mexicana | reverse complement strand
TTATTTATGCAAGAAAGTTAGCTCACCAGGATATTAGCCGAAAACGTCAATAAAATTGAATTTCTCAGACAGATTCTATAGCATCGCAATGACTATAGCACGTCAATAGGATATTTCTTCCCTATTTATGCAAGAAAGTTAGCTCACCACGAAATTAGTCGAAAATGTCAATATAATCGAATTTTGCACGCTGATTATATAGAATTGCAATGGCTATAGCATGCCTATAGTATCTTT
>NW_017059572.1:0-237 GCF_001483705.2 Eufriesea mexicana | reverse complement strand
CTCTATAGCACAAAAGTCAAAGATATCCAACCTAACCAGGCCTAACCTAATCTAGCCAAACGTGGAGTAACTAAGCCTAACGTGCGGCGGCCGTTATTGATGGCCTTCGTAGAGGAAAGCAGAGCATATTAGAATACGTTAGAGCGCAGTGTTCCGCCAAACAGCAATGTACAGCACGAAAGTCAAATCTATCCTGTCCTACCCTATCCAAACGTAGTATAACAAAACGCAACATAA
>NW_017059571.1:0-237 GCF_001483705.2 Eufriesea mexicana | reverse complement strand
AGCTCTTCTGTGGATTTCTACGATCTAGTGCGCACTAATATGGTCTACCTGGCTCTTGGAAGGTCAGAAATAGTGGCCCCGGCAAGTTAGGTTAGTTTATGCTGCGCTTGGTTATAATAAATTTGGGTAGGTTAGGTTAGAGTAGCTTCTACTTTTGTGTTATTCACTCCTATCCGGTTGATTTGTACGCCCTACGTTGTTCTACTATACTCTCCTCGACTCTGGGGAGGCCAGTAA
>NW_017059570.1:0-237 GCF_001483705.2 Eufriesea mexicana | reverse complement strand
TCAAAGTTTCCTTTTTACGACTTGTTTCACTCGTCAAGTGGGTAAAAAGAAACTTTATTCTATAATATTCAATATTTTGGTGATTCGACTCTCGTGGCTCTCATTTTTCCAAAAGAAGCTTAGCCGACTCTTAATACGTAGCTTGAAATTCGTTAAGGACGACAAACAGAACACTCTTAGATTTTAATACAGGTATGTCGTAGTTCGTAGCTCAACACAACCCACAGACTCACCTTA
>NW_017059569.1:0-237 GCF_001483705.2 Eufriesea mexicana | reverse complement strand
ATATCCTGATTGAAATTTTTCTTCCTGTTATATCTTGAAGCATAAACGAAGGCATTCGTAACAATGGTGTTTAAAAAGCTCGAAAGCTAACTTTCTGTTTATTTTACTTTTTTATACTGTTAAATTGAGCACCTCGAGGAGTGGTGTCGTTGTGTATCACCTGAACGGAAATACAGTAAAATCGGCTGCGCGATCAATCTATAATAAGACAAGAAATTTAATCCAAAAGACAATAGT
>NW_017059568.1:0-237 GCF_001483705.2 Eufriesea mexicana | reverse complement strand
TTCACCAACCGATAACATGTTATAGATTTTAAATAGACATATTTTCTGCCCAGTAGATGTCTGTATTTGCCATTGGATTGAAGGGGTTGGGCGATCTATTCTCCATGATATAACAGGATTTAGATTTTGAATAGACCTATTCTCTGGCATGTAGATGGGTGTACTTGCCATTGTATTGAAGGCGTTAGGCGATCTAATCACCAAGCTATTACAGCTTATAGATTTTGAATATACTTA
>NW_017059567.1:0-237 GCF_001483705.2 Eufriesea mexicana | reverse complement strand
CTTATTTATGCAAGAAAGCTGGCTCATCGCGATATTACTCGAAAATGTCAATAAAATTGTACTGTCCAACCAGATTCTATGGCATTGCAAAGGATATATCACGCGAATAGAATCTTCCCTCCTTGTTTATGCAAGAGAGTTAGCTCACCACGATATTAGACGAAAATGTCAATGAAATTGTACTATCCAGCCAGATACTATAGCATTGCAAAGGATATAGCACATCAATAGAATCTT
>NW_017059566.1:0-237 GCF_001483705.2 Eufriesea mexicana | reverse complement strand
AGTCTATCTTCGCGATGGAATTGTGTAGTGATAACTATAAAATCGGAATGTAAAATGATTAAAAAATTCGAGTTACATTATATAGGCAAATTAAAAATTGCAAATGCGAAAAGTCTAAAATCGCTAAAAGAAATTCTATGATTTAAAAGAAATATATAATTTATGTTCACATATTCAAAAATTCCTTTACTTAAACACGTAACATTATATTCCACGAATAATGAAGAAAATCAAAGA
>NW_017059565.1:0-237 GCF_001483705.2 Eufriesea mexicana | reverse complement strand
AATCAGACATATCCAAACATATCCAGACTCAACATAACCGCGCACAGACCGCTATTGTCGCACTCCCCAGAGCATACCAGGACAGACTAGAGCACAGTAGTGCGCGGAATTCCACAGGAACGCCGTGTATAGCACAAGAGTTAAGCTGCCCTAACCAAACTTAGCCTAACCGAACCTAGCCGATCGTAACATGACAAAACATCACATGCCGGAGACACTATTCCTGGCCTTCCCAGG
>NW_017059564.1:0-237 GCF_001483705.2 Eufriesea mexicana | reverse complement strand
CAATTGGTCGCGATAGGTATCCTCGGTGTTAGGGTAGTAACACGGGAAGAGACTAGAGGAAAAAGAAGGTACGCGTTCCGTCCTGAGCCTACTAGGGGATACATCGGTAAGGCTACCTAGCAGGCCAGGCCCTGTCTTAGGTGGGCCTATACCATCGGGATGTCTAAAAATGCTATAGAAATGTATAGGAACCAGAGAGTTTTACCGAGGACTTGCGACAAAGTACAGATCCATCTA
>NW_017059563.1:0-237 GCF_001483705.2 Eufriesea mexicana | reverse complement strand
CAATGCAATAGATTGGATTTCTGCACTCTACTATGCTCTGGCATATAATGCTCGGCCCTGCGGTCACCAGCAGTAGTGGTATCGGCACGTTAGGTTAAGTTACGCTATGTCTGCTTATGTCATATTTGGTCAGGTTAGGAGAGAGTATATTAGACTTTTGTGCCATGCTCTGCATTCGGTGGATTCCTGCGCTCTGAATTGCTCTACCATGCTCGGTTCGACTCTGGGGATTCGAGC
>NW_017059562.1:0-237 GCF_001483705.2 Eufriesea mexicana | reverse complement strand
AAATCGTACTCTCCAGACAGATTCTAGAGCATTGCAATGGCTATAGCACCCCAATTGGATCTTCCCTACTTATTTATGCAAGAGAGGTAGCACACCACGATATAAGTCGAAAATGAAAAAACAGAATTTTCAAACCAGATTCTACAGCATTGCAATGGCTATAGCACGCCAATCGTTTCTTTCCCCCCTATTTATGAAAGAAAGATAGCTCAGCACGATACTAGTAAAAAATGTCAA
>NW_017059561.1:0-237 GCF_001483705.2 Eufriesea mexicana | reverse complement strand
TATAATTATTCCGTACAAATTTAGAATAATAAAATAAATTTATTATCAATTATTTCATATTAACATTTTCATATTACTTTATACAGACATACTTTCCAAAGGCTGAAAATCTCATGGAAGTCATGACAAAAGGAAAGCATAGATGCTGGTGAAGAATTAGCGACTACCTAATCCAAATTAGTATAAATGCAAAAGAAAAATATAAAATTATTTTACTTACAGGTAAATATTAGACGA
>NW_017059560.1:0-237 GCF_001483705.2 Eufriesea mexicana | reverse complement strand
ACAACCTAACCGAATGTAACATGACGCAACATAACGTGCCGGGACCACTATTGCTGGCCTTGCCGGCGCTAAGCTGAAAATATTAGAGCCCTGTAGGTCGCTTAAATCCACCTAACAGCAGACTACAGGACAAAAGTCCTCGCTATCCTCTCCTAACCAAAGGGATTGTAACAGAGCCAAACGTACCATGGCTTACACTATCGTGACGCGACCACGATTTCTGGCCTCCCCAGGGGC
>NW_017059559.1:0-237 GCF_001483705.2 Eufriesea mexicana | reverse complement strand
TAGATTTTGAATAGACCTATTTTCTGGCAAGTAGATGTCTGTACATGCCATTGGATTGAAGGCAGTAGGCGATCTATTTACAAAGCTATAGCATATTATATATTTTGAATAGACCAATTCTCTGACATGTAGGTGCCTGTACTAGCCATTCGACTGAAGGCGTTAGGCGATCTTTCCACCAAGCTATAACAGGTTATAGATTTTGAAAAGCCTATTCTCTGGCAAGTAGATGGCTGT
>NW_017059558.1:0-237 GCF_001483705.2 Eufriesea mexicana | reverse complement strand
GCTCTATTCTGCTCTAATATGTTCTGCTTGTCCCTGGGGAGGGTAGTAACAGTGTTCTCGGCAGGTTAGTATGAGTGAGGTTACGTTTGGTTTTGTTGTGTTTGGCTGCGTTACGTTAGGGTAACGCTTACGTTCGTGGCAAGCACCGTTATTCTGTCGGCTACTTCACTCTATTGCACTCTACTGCCTTCTGCTTCGCCCTGGGGCGTACAGCAATAGTTCTGGCGTCTCGCTATG
>NW_017059557.1:0-237 GCF_001483705.2 Eufriesea mexicana | reverse complement strand
GCTGTGCTATACCCTGCCTAGCTCTCGCGCGGCCAGCAATGGCGGATGTGGCACGTCAAGTTGTGTTACGGTACGCCCGCTCATGTTACGTTTGGTTAGGTTAGGATAGGATAGCCTCGGTTTTTGTGCTACACGAGACAGTTTGGTGTATTTGTGTGCTCCACTGCGCCCCAGTATGCTCTGCTTGGCGTAGAGGAGGCCAGTAATAGTGGTCTCGGCCCGCTATGTTGGGTTATG
>NW_017059556.1:0-237 GCF_001483705.2 Eufriesea mexicana | reverse complement strand
TAACCGAACGTAGCCTAACTCAACATAAGCTGCCAAGACTACCATTGCTGACCTCCCCAGAGCCGAACAGGGAATATTAGAGCAATGTAAAGCTCATGAAACCACCGAATAGCAGTGTATAGCACAAAAGTCTAAGACATCCTCACCAAGCTTAGCTTAACCCAACCTAACAACGCGTGACCCGCCTCAGACAAGCTTGCCACGACCGCTATTGCTGGAATCCTCTGCTTCAAGCAC
>NW_017059555.1:0-237 GCF_001483705.2 Eufriesea mexicana | reverse complement strand
AACGTGCGCTAGTATATTCAACCTGGCCCTGGAGATGCCAGAAAAACGGTCTCGGCATGTTAGATTGAGGTAGGTTTCGTTTGTATATGTTACGTTTTGCTTGGTTAGGAGGCGCTGCTTTGACTTTTGTGATATATAATGCTATTCCGTGAATTTCTGTGCTCCAATGTGCTCTAATATGCTCTACTTGACACTGGTGTGGCCAGTGCTAGTTTTCGTTAGGTGATATTCCGTTAG
>NW_017059554.1:0-237 GCF_001483705.2 Eufriesea mexicana | reverse complement strand
GAAGCAGAGTAGACAGCAGAATGCCGCCAAATAGCAATGCATAACACTAAAGTCGAAAACATCCTAACCTAACCAGGCCCAACCTTGCATAAGCGAACGTAGGATAACTAGAGCTAATGTACCGCGATCGCTATTGCTGGCTTCCCAAAAGCCAAGCAGAATATACAAGAGCAGAGTAGAGCGCAGAAATCCGCCGCAACGAAGTGTAAATCAGAAAAGCGGATTATAACCTAACAT
>NW_017059553.1:0-237 GCF_001483705.2 Eufriesea mexicana | reverse complement strand
GGTCGCCTAACGTCTTCAACCAATGGCAAGTACAGCCATATTCATGCCAGGGAATTGGTCTATACAAAATCTATTACCTGTTATAGCTAGGTGAATAGATCGCCTAACGCCTTCAATACAATGGCTAGTACAGCCATCTACTTGTCAGAGAATAAGTCTATTCATAATCTATAGCCTGTTATAGCTTGGTGAGTAGATCGCCTACCGCCTTCAATCCAATGGCAAGTACAGACATCT
>NW_017059552.1:0-237 GCF_001483705.2 Eufriesea mexicana | reverse complement strand
GATACATCCATCCATCCATACATCCATACATACGTCCATACATGCATCCATCCATCCATACATTCATCCACTCATACATCCATACATACATACATCCATACATATATACATTCATACGTCCATACATATATACATACATACATCCATACATCGATACATACATATATACGTCCTTACTTCCATACAACCATCCATCCATCCATGCATCCGTTCATCCGCCCATCATTCCACCCACAC
>NW_017059551.1:0-237 GCF_001483705.2 Eufriesea mexicana | reverse complement strand
AGCAATACCTGCCTCGGCACGATAGGTTAAGATGGATAATGTTCTGTTATGTTACGCTTGGTTTGGTTAGGAGAAGGTAGCTTGTACCTTTGTGCTGTATACGGCCATTTCAATGAATTTCTGCGCCCTACTGCGCTCTAGTATGTTCTGCTTGGCTTTGGCCAGGCCAGCAATGGTGGTCTCGGCACGCTAGGCTATGTCACGTAACGCTTGGCTTGGCTAGGTTAGGATAGGCTT
>NW_017059550.1:0-237 GCF_001483705.2 Eufriesea mexicana | reverse complement strand
GGAGGATAGGTTCTATTTGTGCACTATACCCGTTGCAGTGCTATAGAAACTGGCTGGAAAATCGAATTTTATTGACATTTTCGAATAATATCGTGGTGAGCTAACATTGTTGCATAAATAAGGAAGAAAGATTCTATTGGCGTGCTATAGCCATTGCAATGATATATAATCAGTCTGGAAAATCATATTTTGTTAACATTCTCTCCCAATATCGTGGTGAGCTATCTTTCTTGCATA
>NW_017059549.1:0-237 GCF_001483705.2 Eufriesea mexicana | reverse complement strand
GACCATCCACGACCTTGCCTGGCCTGACCTCGCCTGACCAGACCTGACCTGACCAGCCCCGACATTGCCTGGCCTGACCTGACCTGATGAGGCCTGACATGACATGATCTGATCTGAAGTGAACTGGCCTGAACTGACCTGATCAGACCAGGCATGGTCTGGCCTGTCCTCACATTACCAGACTTGACATGACCTGACCTGACCTGACCTGACCTGACCCGACCTGTCCTGACTGCT
>NW_017059548.1:0-237 GCF_001483705.2 Eufriesea mexicana | reverse complement strand
ATCGTCCCGTGACCACAATTTCTGGCCTGCCGCAGGCAAGCGGAAAATACTACAGCGTCTCAGGGCGCAGAAATCCACCAATAAGCCGTGTATGTCACAAAACTCATAGCTACAATGGTTTAATCCAACCAAACGTAGCATAACCGATCGGTACCTTAATCAACCTAACGTGCTGCAACCACTATTGCTCTCCTCCACAGAGCTGAGCGGAGCATATTACAGTAGAGTTGTGCGCAG
>NW_017059547.1:0-237 GCF_001483705.2 Eufriesea mexicana | reverse complement strand
GCATTGCAATGCCTATATTATGCCAACAGAATCTTTCCTCCTGATATATGGAAGAAAGTTAGCACACCGCCATATTTTTCGAAAATGTGAATAAACTTGGTTTTTCCCACCAGATTCTTTGGCATTGAATTGCAATAGCACGCCAAAAGAATATTGCCGCCTTATTTACGCAGGAAAAAAGTTAACCGCTATATTAGTCGAAAATGTAAATGAAATTGAATCTGCCAGGCACATTCT
>NW_017059546.1:0-237 GCF_001483705.2 Eufriesea mexicana | reverse complement strand
GTTATCTCACCACGATAGTAGAGGAAAGTGTCAATAAAATTGGATTTTCTATCCAGATTATATGGCATTGCAATGGCTATATCACGCCAATAAATTCTTTCCTCCTTATATATGCAAGAAAGTTATCTCACCCCGATATTAGTCGAACTTGTCAATAATATTATATCTTCCAGACAGATTCTGTTGCACTGCAGGGATATAGCTCGCGAATGGAATTTTTCCTCCTTATTTACGCAA
>NW_017059545.1:0-237 GCF_001483705.2 Eufriesea mexicana | reverse complement strand
GTTGGGAGATGCTAGCTCCGACTTTTGTGCTATACGCTGCTTTTCCGCGGATTTCTGCACTCTGCTGTGCTCTGGCATGTTCAGCAAGTCTTTGGGTGAGCCAGCATTAGTGTCATCGGCACGTTACGTTGAGTCAGGCTGCGTACGGTTAGGTTGAGTTACGATATCTTCGATTTTTTTGCTTTACACTGCAATGCGGCGGATTTCTGCACCCTACTGCGCTCAAGTATATTCTGC
>NW_017059544.1:0-237 GCF_001483705.2 Eufriesea mexicana | reverse complement strand
GTGTTATGTTACGTTTGGCTGTATTACGTCTGCCTATTTAAGTAGGGTATAGCTCCGACTCTTGCGCTATACACTGCTATTCGCAGAATTTCTACTCTCAACTGTACTGTCGTACATTGTGCTCGGCTATAGTTAGGCCAGGGGTAGTGCTCTCTGCAATTTACGCTGACTTACTTTGCGTTTGGTTATGTAACGTTTGGTTATTATGGATAGGATTACTTCGACTTTTGTGCTATA
>NW_017059543.1:0-237 GCF_001483705.2 Eufriesea mexicana | reverse complement strand
ATCCATACATACATCCATGTATCCATACAAACACCCATACACTCATCCATACATACATGCATACATACATCCGTATATACATCCATACATACATCCACACATCCTCCCATACATACAACCGTACATTCGCCCTTCCATTACCGAATCCATAAATCCATCCATCCATCCACTCACCTATAAATCCAACTAACCACACATCCGTCCATCCATACATCCATACATATATACATCCATACA
>NW_017059542.1:0-237 GCF_001483705.2 Eufriesea mexicana | reverse complement strand
ATAGATTTTGAGTAGACCTATTCTCTGGCAAGTAGATGGCTGTATTTGCCATCGGTTTGCAGGTGTTAGGCCATCTATTCTCCCAGCTACAACAGATTATAGATCTTGAATAGGCCTATTTCCTGGTAAGTAGATGTCTGTACTTGCCATTGGCTTGAAGGCGGTAGGCGATCCATTTTCCAAGCTATAGCAGATTATAGATTTTGAAAAGACCTATTCTCTGACATGTAGATGGCT
>NW_017059541.1:0-237 GCF_001483705.2 Eufriesea mexicana | reverse complement strand
TCCATCCATCCATATATTCTGCCATCCACACATACATCCATCCATACATCCATCCATCCACACACCCATACACCCATAAATCAATACATCCATACAAATACACATCCATAGATTCATACAAACGTACATCCTCCCATCCATGCCTCAATCCATCCATACATCCATCCATCCATTCAACCACTCATCCATACATACATCCATCCACACATCCATCTATCCATACATCCATCCACCCAT
>NW_017059540.1:0-237 GCF_001483705.2 Eufriesea mexicana | reverse complement strand
GATTATGCGATGATGACATGTTCGATATTAAGGGACGAGTCCGATCATCAAGGCTGTAGCTAGAAGCAAAACGTTCACGTGATCCTGAGTGTAGTCGAATGATTGCTTATCGTCGATATGCAGGGCGAATTTTAATCCCCTTCGCTCTATCCCAACTAATTCGTAGTTAATAACAGATTTCGGAACGATATTAAAGTCTGACACTGATATAATCTCCTAACCAACCACGTGTCTATG
>NW_017059539.1:0-237 GCF_001483705.2 Eufriesea mexicana | reverse complement strand
ATTCAAAGTTGAATCTTCTTTTATTTGTAAAACTATCATACCGATTAAAGACCTGAACAATCAATACAAACTTCAACTTTAACATTTAATAAAACTATAATAGTGAATATCTCAAGAAATATCCTCCTTCTAAGAACTTCTGAATTTGATATACATTTCGAAATTGTATGACTTTTAACTAAACTAAGAGTAATTATATCATATTAGTAAGTGCAATTGGCACAACCAATGATAATA
>NW_017059538.1:0-237 GCF_001483705.2 Eufriesea mexicana | reverse complement strand
AGGCAGATTCAAAAGCATTGTAATGGCTACAGCACGGCAATAGTATGTTTCCTCCTCATTCATGCAAGAAAGTTACAACACAACGATATAAGTCGAAAATGTCAATAAAATTAATTTTTCCATCCAGATACTATAGCATTGCAATGGCTATGACTGCCCTATAGAATCTTACCACCTTATTTTTGCATGAAAGCTGTCTCACCACGATATTAATCGAAAATGTCAATAAAATTAAAT
>NW_017059537.1:0-237 GCF_001483705.2 Eufriesea mexicana | reverse complement strand
TTGAGCCAGGATAGCTATGACCTTTGCGCTATGCATAGCTATTCGGTGGATTTCTGCGCTCCACTGTGATGCTAAATGTTCAGTTTGGCTCTGGGATGCCAGCAATAGTGGACTCGGCGCCTTAGGTGTTGTTAGTCTACGTTTCGTTAGGCATTGTTAGGACAGGTCATGCTTGGATATCTATGTCCTTTGTGCTATACATTGCTATTCGGTGGCTTTCTGCGCTCTACTGTGCTC
>NW_017059536.1:0-237 GCF_001483705.2 Eufriesea mexicana | reverse complement strand
AGCCTAAAAGTAATAGAAAGCTAACCTAAAGTGCCCTAAGCTGACCCAACCAAACGTAGCCCAACAAAGCGTGCCGTGGCGGGATTACTATTGCTGGCATCCCCGGAGATAAGAAGAACATATTAGAGCAACGTAGAGCGCAGAAATCTACCGGACATCAGTGTATAGAGCAACAGACGTTGCTAACCTCTCCTAACCTATCCTAACGAAATACAACCAAACGTATCGTAACCTAAC
>NW_017059535.1:0-237 GCF_001483705.2 Eufriesea mexicana | reverse complement strand
GTTAAGTGGTCTATTCATCGGGTCATAACAGGTTATGAATTTTTAATTGACTTTTTCTGTGGTCAGTAGATGGATATACCTATCATTGCATTGAGAACGTTAGGTGATCTATTAATCAAGCTATTGTAAGTTATAGATTTTGAAAAGACCTATTCTATGGTAAGTAGATGACTGTACCTACCATTGAATTGAGAACGTTAGATGGTCTATTCATCAAATTGTAGCAGGTTATAGATT
>NW_017059534.1:0-237 GCF_001483705.2 Eufriesea mexicana | reverse complement strand
TTTACTCCTTATTTATGCAAGAAGGTTAGATAACCCCGACATTAGCCGAAACTATCTATATAACTATATTTTCCAGCCAGATTCTGTTGCACTGCAGTGGCTATAACACGCCAATGGAACCTTTCCTCCTTATTTACGCACGAAAGTTAGCTCACCGCGACATTAGTCGATAACGTGAATAAAATTGAATCTTCTAGACAGATTCTATAGCATTGCAATGGCTATAGCATGCCAATA
>NW_017059533.1:0-237 GCF_001483705.2 Eufriesea mexicana | reverse complement strand
GTACTGTGAACAGGTATGTTCTCCTTGGATCTCTGGAGGCCAGCAATATCGGTCTCGACATGTGAGGTTTATTGATGTTTCACTTAGATATGTTAGGTTATGCTGAGTATGGTGTGTTGGCTTAGACTTTCTCGATATACACAGTTATACGGCGGACTTCCGCGATCTGCAGCTCTCTACAATATTCAGCTTGGCTCTCGGAAGGCCAGCAGCAGTGTTCACGGCAAGTCATTTGTT
>NW_017059532.1:0-237 GCF_001483705.2 Eufriesea mexicana | reverse complement strand
CTATGACTTTTGTGCTACACAATGCTATTCGGTAGAAACCTTCGCTCTAAATTTCACCACTATTATATGCTGGGCCATCGGGAGGCCAACGGTAGTGGTCGCCGCACGTAATATTGAGTTCGATTTCGTTTGGTTTGGCTACCTTTCGTTGCGTTACGCTAGAATTGCTTTTGATTTTGTGCTACTGACTGCAATCATACGGACCTCTGCGTTCTTCTGTGCGCTATCACACTGTGC
>NW_017059531.1:0-237 GCF_001483705.2 Eufriesea mexicana | reverse complement strand
CTAATATCGTGGTGAGCTAATTTTTTGAATAAATAAGGGGAAAAGATTCTATTGGCATGCTGTAGCCATTACAATGCTATAGAAACTGACTGCAAAATTCCATTTTATTGATATTTTCGGCAAATATCGCGGTGAGCTAATTTTGTCGCATAAATAAGCAGGAAAGACTCTAGCGGCATGTTATAGCCATTGCAATATCATAGAATCAGACTGAAAAATTCAATTTCATTGACATTT
>NW_017059530.1:0-237 GCF_001483705.2 Eufriesea mexicana | reverse complement strand
GTTGTGGTAGGCTACGTACGTTTAGGTTACGTTAGGACAGGCTAGGCTATGATGTTTTCGACTATTGCGTTATACGCAGATATTCGGTGCATTTTCGCGCTCCAAATTGCTCTAGAGTACTCCGCTCGACTATGGGGAGGCGAGCAATAGTGGCTGTGGCACCTTAGATTGAGCTAGGTTAAGATTAGTTAGGTCAGGTTAGGCTATGCTTGGTTAGGGTAGCTTAACTTCCGTGCT
>NW_017059529.1:0-237 GCF_001483705.2 Eufriesea mexicana | reverse complement strand
AAACTGCCTTTCGGTGGATTACTGCACTCTATATTGCTCTACTACACTCTGCCTGACTCTGGGCAGGCCAGTAATGGTGGTCCCGGCAAGTTAGTTCGGCTAGGGTATGCTTGTCTGCGTTAGATCATGATAGCTTAGACTTTCTTGGCATAGACTGTTATTCGGTGGATTTCCGCGCTCTAGTGTGCTGTACTATACTCTGCACGACTCTGGGGAGGCCAGTAATGGTGGTCTGGG
>NW_017059528.1:0-237 GCF_001483705.2 Eufriesea mexicana | reverse complement strand
GACCTAATGTAGCCTAACCTTATGAAGCCAAAAGAAGCCTAACTCACCTGAACGGTCCGAGACACCTACTGCTGGTCAGCCCAGTGTTGCGCAGAGTATAGTAGCGTGTTGTAGAGCGTAGAAATCCACCTAAAAGCAGTGTACAACACAAAAGTGGAGGGTACCATATCTTTTCCTATCCAAGCGTAATTTAACCAAACGCAACATAACATCACCTTACATGCCGAAACCACTGTT
>NW_017059527.1:0-237 GCF_001483705.2 Eufriesea mexicana | reverse complement strand
TCTGTATTCTGGCATATTCTGCTTGGCTCCGTGGAGGCAAGTAATAGCGGTCTCGGCACGTTAGGTTGGTACAGGTAACGTTTTGTTAGGTAAGGTTAGTCTTCGTTTGGCCAGGATATCTCTGACTATCCTGCTATACACTCTAGCTCGTTTCATTTCTGTGATCTACGCTGATCTAGTACATTCTGCTTGTTGCTCTGGATGTCAGCAATAGTTGTTTGGTCATGTTAGTTTGAG
>NW_017059526.1:0-237 GCF_001483705.2 Eufriesea mexicana | reverse complement strand
AGCAGAACACAGAAATCCATAGAATCGCTGTGTATATCCGGTGGGACTAAACTACCCGAGACTAACACAAACAAACAGGACCTTCAGAAGCATAGTCTAACACATCATAACCAGCCGCGAATAATATTGCTGGAATACCCATGGCCAAGCAGAATATATTAGAGCACAGTTGATCGCTGAAATCAACTTAATAGCAGCGTATAGTACAAAAGTCAAAGCTATCCCAACCAAACCTAG
>NW_017059525.1:0-237 GCF_001483705.2 Eufriesea mexicana | reverse complement strand
GGTTAGGTGAATTTAGGTTACGTTCGTTCGTGTCATGCTTGGTTAGGTTAGGCAAGGGCATCTCTGTGTCTAGCGCTGCGCACTGCTGTTCAGCGGATTTCTGCGCTCTAGCGTGGAGGCCAGAAATACAGTTCGTGGCACGATAGAAGGAGATGCCTTTCGTTTGGTTATGTTAGATTACGATAGGTTTGGTCGGCATACGTCGGACTTTTGTGCCAATCACCTCAAAGTGGTCGA
>NW_017059524.1:0-237 GCF_001483705.2 Eufriesea mexicana | reverse complement strand
CGTGGTGAGCTACCTTTCTTGCATAAATAAGAATGGAAGATTCAATTGGCGCGCTATAGCCATCGCAATGCTCTGGAATCTGGCTGGAAAATTCAATTTTAGTGACATTTTCGACTTATATCGTGGTGAGCTAGCTTTCATGCAAAAATAAAGAGGAAATGTCCTATTTGCGTCCTATAGCCATTGCAACGCCCTGGAATCTGGCTGGAAAACTCAGTTTCATTGACATCTTCGACT
>NW_017059523.1:0-237 GCF_001483705.2 Eufriesea mexicana | reverse complement strand
ATCGGTGTATAGCACAATAGTTAAAGCCACTCTAGCTTTACCGTGCCAAGCGTATCTTAACCATGCGTACCTAACTCAACCCAACGAGCCAACACCACAGCTGCTAACCTCGCAAGGGCGAAGAAGAATGTACTAGATCACCGTAGTGTGCCGAAATCCGCCGTATTGCAGTGGTCAGCACAAAAGTCTAAGATGTCCTGACCTAACCTGACCAAACCTGACCTAATCAGACGAAGC
>NW_017059522.1:0-237 GCF_001483705.2 Eufriesea mexicana | reverse complement strand
TATCCTGGTGAGCTAACTTTCTTGCATAAATAACGAGGAAAGATTCTATTGGCGTGCTATAGCATTTGCAATGCTACAGAATCTGTCTGGAAATTTCAATTTTGTGCACATATACGACTATTGTCGTTGTCAGCTAACTTTCTTGCGTAAATAAGGAGGAAAAATTCCTTTGGGGTGCTATAGCAACTGCAGTGCAACAGAATCTGGATGGAAAATATAATTATATTGACAAGTTCG
>NW_017059521.1:0-237 GCF_001483705.2 Eufriesea mexicana | reverse complement strand
TGCAATGCGGTCGACTTCTGCGCTCTACTGTGATCTAGCATACTTTGCCTGGCTCTGCGGAGGTCAGCAATATTCATCTCGGCACGGTAGGTTAGGTTAGGTTATGCTTGGTTGGTTTAGGGCAGGATAGGATTGACTTTTGTCCTATACGCTGCTATTCGGCGGATTTCTGCTCTCTACTGTGCTCTAATATGTTACGCTTGGCTTTCGGGAGGCCAGAAATTGTGGTCGCCGCCC
>NW_017059520.1:0-237 GCF_001483705.2 Eufriesea mexicana | reverse complement strand
GGCTCTTCGGCTGGTTTTGGTTTAAATGTGCTTCCCATTTCACGGAGTTTATTTTACGAGAGGTTGCCAGCTACGACGTGCATCTTAGATCCTGGATTTTTGATCGAGCATCTTTATGGTTCACAATTAACTCCTCGGTTGGAACTATTCTTTAATCTTATCGCGAGTTTGATAATTAATTTTGGGTTACTTGGGTTGGTTTTAATTTTAGAGAATTCTTTCTGTGGGTTCCTTTGA
>NW_017059519.1:0-237 GCF_001483705.2 Eufriesea mexicana | reverse complement strand
TCACATTGGAGCGCAGAAAGCCAGCGAATTGCAATGAACAGCACAAGAGCCGTAGATGTCAGTATATACTGTCCTAGCCTAACCCAACCGAACGTAGCATAACCCAAAATAACACCCCGCGACCACTGCTCCTGGAATTCCCAGAGCCAAGCAGAATATAGTAGAGGGCAACAGGTCACTGAGACCCGCGGAATAAGAGGGTATAGGACGAAAGACTGATCTGATCCTGTCCAAACT
>NW_017059518.1:0-237 GCF_001483705.2 Eufriesea mexicana | reverse complement strand
CTAACTTAACCTAGACAAACATTACCTTACGCAACCTAAGGTGCCACGGCCACTATTGTTCGCATCCCCGGAGTAGAGCGGAGTGTAGTAGAACGACGTTGACCGCAGCAATCCAACATATTTCAGTGTATAGCACAAGAGTCAAAGAAATCCTTATCGAACCCTCCTAATGTTACCTAACGAAACGTAACATAACCCAACCTAACATGCCGAGACCACTATTACTGGCCTCCCCGG
>NW_017059517.1:0-237 GCF_001483705.2 Eufriesea mexicana | reverse complement strand
TAATGGTGACCGCGGCGACATAGGTCCATGTGTGCTACGTTTGGTTAAGCTATGTCAGCATGTGTTAAGTCTAGATAGATATGACTTTTGTGCTATACACAGCTATTCTATGGACTTCTGCGACCCAGTGTCCTTTAGTATGTCCTGCTCGACTGCGGGGATGCCAGCAAATGTGCTCTCGGTACGTTAGGATGAGCTAGGTTACGTTTGGTCCTGTTAGGTTAGGTCAGGTGACGA
>NW_017059516.1:0-237 GCF_001483705.2 Eufriesea mexicana | reverse complement strand
CGAAATAGTAGCGTAGGCTCTTGCGCTATGCACTGCTGTTCGGTGGATTCATGCGCTCTACACAGATCTTCTATATTCTGCTCGACACTCGCGAGGTCAGCAATAGTGATCTCGGAATGCTTGGCTGTGTTAGGCTGAGTTTGGTTTTGTCATGACAGCCTGGGTTAGGTTTGGATAGCTATGGCTTACGAGGGAAACACTGTGTTTCGGAGGATTATAGACATTTGCTGTGCTGTA
>NW_017059515.1:0-237 GCF_001483705.2 Eufriesea mexicana | reverse complement strand
AGGTCAATTGGGAGAGACCCTGGGCCATGCATTGGGCCCTTGACATGACCATATTTGGTTATGTTAACACTATCGCTATGGCGGAGGTTGCAGCGAAGTCTATCCCATAGAACACAGCAACGTGTCAGAAATGGAGACATTACAATCGTGCAGTCTTTAGCATTCTGTCTTTCAACGTAAATCTTTTGAAGAAAAAAGGAAAGGAAAAACTGACCACCTCAAAAGAGCTCGCAATTC
>NW_017059514.1:0-237 GCF_001483705.2 Eufriesea mexicana | reverse complement strand
AGCCATCTATTCACCAAGCTACAACAGATTATAGATCTTGAATAGACAAATTCTCTGGCAAGTAGATTTGTGTACTTGCCATTGGTTTGAAGGCGTTGGGCGAACTATTCAGCAAGCTATAACAGATTATAGATTTCGAATAGACTTATTCCCTGGCATGTAGACTGCTGTACATGCCATTGGATTGCAGGCGATATGCGATCTATTCACCAAGCTATGGCAGCTTATAGGCTTTGA
>NW_017059513.1:0-237 GCF_001483705.2 Eufriesea mexicana | reverse complement strand
TTCATCCTCTTTTTATGCGAGAATGTCGTCTCACCACGATGTTAGCCGAAAATGTCAATAAAAGTGAATTTTCCAACCACAGTCTTCATCATTCCAATGCCTATAGCACGTCATTCGAATCTACCCTGCTTATTTAGACAAGGAAGACACCTCACCACGGTAATAGTCGAAACCGTCAATAGTATCGAAATTTCCAGCCAGATTCTATACCATTGCAAAGCCTATAGCACGCCAATA
>NW_017059512.1:0-237 GCF_001483705.2 Eufriesea mexicana | reverse complement strand
TGCCAATAGAATCTTTCCGCCTTATGTATGCATGGATGTCAGCTCACCGCAATATTAGTCGAAGATGTCAACAAAACTGAATTTTCCATCCGGATACTATAGGATTGCAAAGGCCATTGCTGCCCAACAGAATCTTTCCTCCGTATTTATGCAAAAAAGTTACCTCACCACGCCATCAGCCGAAAATGTCAATAAGGTTGCATTTTCGAGGAAGATTCAAAAGCACTGTAATGGCTA
>NW_017059511.1:0-237 GCF_001483705.2 Eufriesea mexicana | reverse complement strand
TTAAGAAAATATATCATTATAGCCACAACTACTCAATAGTTTTTTAGATATTTGCGATTAAAGCTTTATTACTTCCTTAATTATACATTTATTTCTAATATCTTTCAAGTTAAGTTGTAGCGTAACGACGACGCTCGAGAATTGCTAACCTAGAGGACCCGGAGTTTTATCCCAGTCCATAGTTTTGATAGATTTTTTCAATATATTTTTTATTTTGTATTTATTTTTCTCCTATGA
>NW_017059510.1:0-237 GCF_001483705.2 Eufriesea mexicana | reverse complement strand
GACCACAGCTCCTGGCCTTCCCATAGACTGGCAGAATATTTTAGAGCACGGTAGAGCACAAAAATCCACCTAATATCAGTGTACGTCACGAAAGTCAGAGCTACCCAAAGCAAACTTAGCCTTACCTACCAAAGCCAAACGTGACCTAACCCAACGTAATGTGCCGCGGCCGCAATTACTCGCCTCCCCAGAGTAGAGCAGAGTATAGTGGAGCAATGTAGAGCGCAGAAATGCACC
>NW_017059509.1:0-237 GCF_001483705.2 Eufriesea mexicana | reverse complement strand
TGAATAGATCGCCTAACGCCTTCAATCCAATGACAAGTACAGCCATCTACTTGCCAAAGAATATGTCTATCAAAATCTATAATCTGTTATAGCTTGGAGAATAGGTCGCCTGGCGCCTTCAATCCAATGGCAAGTATAGCCATCTTCTTGCCAGAGTATAGGCAAATTCAAAAAGTATAATCTGTTATAGCTTGGTGAAAAGATCGCCTAACGTCTTCAACCAATGGCAAGTACAGC
>NW_017059508.1:0-237 GCF_001483705.2 Eufriesea mexicana | reverse complement strand
AATTTTCTTTCATTCCAACTATTTTGCACTGAATTTTATTTCCTTCAATCGTTGCATTTTATTGACATGGAAATGTAATTACATACATCTATTTGTTTTGATACCATTTTAGTTATTATTTTCTATGTATGATCTGTAGTCTGACCATTATTGGAAAGTTATCTTCTTCCATTTCAACTATTTCGCAATTAATTTTACTTCCTCTAATTATTGCAACAATTATGCGTCCATCATAAG
>NW_017059507.1:0-237 GCF_001483705.2 Eufriesea mexicana | reverse complement strand
CCATTGTTTGAAGGCGTTGGGCGACCTATTCACGAAGCTAGAACAGAATATATACTTTGAATATGCCTATTCTATGTCAAGTAGAAGGCTGCACTTGCCATTGGATTGAAGGCGTTAGGCGATCTGATCACCAGGCTATAACAGATTATAGATTTCGAATAGTCCTAGTCTGTGGCAAGAAGATGGCTGTACCTGCCATTTGATTGGAGGCGATAGGCGATCTATTCACCAAGCCAT
>NW_017059506.1:0-237 GCF_001483705.2 Eufriesea mexicana | reverse complement strand
AACTTCCTTCCATAAGTAACAAATAAAGATACATTTGGAGTGCTTTATCCACTGGAATGCTGCAGTATCTGGCTGGAAAGTTCAATTTTACTGACATTTTGGACTAATACGGCGATGAGCTACCCTTCTTGCATAAATAAGGAGGAAAGATACTTTTGGAGTGCTATATCCACCGGAATGCTGCAGAATCTGGCTCGAAATTTCAATTTTATTGACAGTTTCGACTAATATCGTGGT
>NW_017059505.1:0-237 GCF_001483705.2 Eufriesea mexicana | reverse complement strand
CCATCGATCCATACATCTATCCATCCATACATCCATACATACATACATTCATACATCCACACACCCATACACCCATACTTCCATACGTCCACCCACCCATACATCCAACCATCCATACATACATCGATCCATAGATCCATCCATGAATACATCCATCCACACATCCATCCATTGATCCATGCATCCATAGAGACATCAATGCATACATCCTTGCATACACCAATACATTCATCCATA
>NW_017059504.1:0-237 GCF_001483705.2 Eufriesea mexicana | reverse complement strand
ACGTGGGACATGTAAGAATTTCAAATATTTGGAAAGAAAATCATTTGGACTGTTATTTTGAAAGCATAAAGGAAAGAAAAGGAGATCAAGATAAAAAAAAGGAACACAGACTTCTTGACAGAGAACGATGGAGCAGAATAATGGATTTTTGACTCTGGAACAATGAGCCATACAGTTAATAAACTAGAATATTTTAAAAAACAGGAAGAAATTAGAGCAGAATTTGGATCAGTGTAA
>NW_017059503.1:0-237 GCF_001483705.2 Eufriesea mexicana | reverse complement strand
ACATACATACACCCATCCGCACATACATCCATCCATGCAACCACCCATCCATACATCCATCCACAAATACAGTTATATATCCATACATACGTCCATACATACATCCATGCATACATCCATACAAGGATCCATTCATACATCTATACATGAATCCATGCATTCACCCATACATACACTCATACATACAACCATACATACATCCATTAATACATCCATGCGTACATCCATACATACGTC
>NW_017059502.1:0-237 GCF_001483705.2 Eufriesea mexicana | reverse complement strand
CGATAATGAGTCAGTCCTTTCACATTCTAGGATTGCAATAGAACGTAGATCATCACTGCGCGGGTTAATCCAACGGCTACATGGCTCTGGTGATGGATGTACTAGTAACCGTACTGCGACTTGGAAATATTATCAGCCACAACCGTACCGTATATAGATTACTGCAGACTTGCCTTGTAATTTACACAACAGTGAATAAATACAACTGCCACTCTCCTGGTTTGATGCCTCCACTCA
>NW_017059501.1:0-237 GCF_001483705.2 Eufriesea mexicana | reverse complement strand
CACTTATGTTGCAATTCATTTGCATTTATTTTTATAAACAAAAATCAATAATTTTCCCGAACTCGTAAAAAAAAAGTGCAACTTTTATTAGATCCACGAAGAGTCGAATTACACACACACACACGAAACGATTATTACGCAAATTTTAATCTTACAAAATAAACGAGTACCGCAAATGAATTTTTTTAATGCAAATCGAAATTCGTAAATTAATAATATTAAGGATTACTGGAAAAT
>NW_017059500.1:0-237 GCF_001483705.2 Eufriesea mexicana | reverse complement strand
TGGTCCTCCATCTCGCATTCCATTACTGCTGGAAAATATACATCATCAGCTTCCCGAATAGTCAAACGGAATAAGTGCTCTGTTGGTAAGGGTACTAACTGCCGTACTGCCAATTGTAGATATCACTAGAAACATCCGTAACATATATAGGTTTCTCTAAAATGACATTAGAACTTCTACCATCAGTGAACAGAGTATTCCAACGGCTACATTTCTGTGATGATGGTTGCTCTCATT
>NW_017059499.1:0-237 GCF_001483705.2 Eufriesea mexicana | reverse complement strand
AAAATTATGCTGGGTTAGGCTTCGTTTGGTTGGTTTTGGTTGGGTCGTGTTAAGTTATGTTATCTATACTTTTTGCTTTTCACTGCAACGCCGCGGATTTCTGTTATCTACTGTGCTCTAGCAAGTTCTGCTTGGCTGTGGGAATGTCAGGAACAGCGGTGTAGGTTGGTAAGGTGTAGTTAGGCTACGTTTGCTCATGCAACGTTTGGTTATGTCAGGATGGGACTTCTTTGACTT
>NW_017059498.1:0-237 GCF_001483705.2 Eufriesea mexicana | reverse complement strand
GCCAGCAGTATTGGCCTCGGCACGTCAGCCTGAGATATGTTACATTTTGTTATTTTACGTTTGTCTAGGTTAAGATAGGGTAGTTTAGGCTCTTGTGCTATACACTGCTATCACGTGGATTCATGCGCTCCACGTTGCTCTTCTGCACTATGCCTGGCTCTCGGGAGGCCTGCCATAGTAGTCTCGGCACGTTAGGTTCGGCTATGCTGCGTTCAGTTGTGTCATGTTTGTATGGGT
>NW_017059497.1:0-237 GCF_001483705.2 Eufriesea mexicana | reverse complement strand
CACATCTGTGTTACGGTGAAATAAAATTTTCACGCCAATGCAAAAATTCGAATGTAAAGCTTTCAAGAGGAAGAAGGAAAACCAAAGCAAATCTATCGTTTTACTACCTGCTATTTTGCTAGATATCGTTTGTATCTAACACATACACGATATTTTGTGGAAAGCGAAATTTTACCGGAAGCACTTGAATCGGCTCGACTCTTCGGCTCAATGGCCACGCGACGGACCCGCTGCTTT
>NW_017059496.1:0-237 GCF_001483705.2 Eufriesea mexicana | reverse complement strand
TAGCATAACAGAAACTGACGTGCCGAAAACAAAATTGCTGGCCTCTGCAGGTCCAGGCAGTGCGCAAAAGAGCACAGTAGCGCGCAAAAGTCCACCGAATTGCAGGGTATAGCACAAAAGTCAATGTTAACCAATCCTAAATTGACAGAGCGTAACATAACCAAACGTAACCTAATACAGCCCAACGTACCTGCACCAATAATGATGGTCTCCCTGGAGCCAAACATAGCGTATCGG
>NW_017059495.1:0-237 GCF_001483705.2 Eufriesea mexicana | reverse complement strand
TTCCGATAGACCCCCGATAGCTCCCTATAGACCCCAGTCAGACCCAGATTGGTTCTGATAGACCCCGATAGACTCTCGATAGATTTCTGATAGACCTCCGATAGATCTCTGATAGACCCCCGATAGATGCATAATAGACCCCGTTAGACCACCAAACAGCGCAGCTAAGGGAACAAAACGGGATAGGACGGAGAAAATGGTCGAAATCCAAGCTACCGAATTTCGTTGGCAGTGAAG
>NW_017059494.1:0-237 GCF_001483705.2 Eufriesea mexicana | reverse complement strand
TAGCATTACAACGGCTATACCATGCCAATAGAATCTTTCCTCCTCATTTATGCAACAAAATTATCTCACCACGATATTAGTCCAAAGTGTCAATAAAATTGAATTCTCGAGTCAGATTCAATAGCATTGCAATGGCTATAGCATGCCAATAGAATCTTTCCTGCTTATTTACGGAACAAAATTAGATCACCACGATATTAGTCGAAAATGTAAATAAAAATGAATTTTCCAGTAAGA
>NW_017059493.1:0-237 GCF_001483705.2 Eufriesea mexicana | reverse complement strand
ATCTATAACCTGTTATAGCTTGGTGAATAGATCGCCTAACGCCTTAAATCCAATGGCAAGAACTGCCATTTACTTACCAGAGAATAGGCCTATTCGAGAACTGTAATCTGTTATAGCTTTTGAATACATCGCCTAACGCCTTCAATCCAATGGCAAATACAGCCATTTACTTGGCAGAGAATAGGTCTATTCAAAATCTATAATCTGTTATAGCTTAGTGAATGGGCCTCCCATCGC
>NW_017059492.1:0-237 GCF_001483705.2 Eufriesea mexicana | reverse complement strand
TATGTATTGATGTATGTATGGACGTATGGATGGGTGGATGGATGGACTCTTGTATGGATGTATAAATCGATGGGTGCATGGATGGGTGGATGTATGGATGGATGGATGTATGGATGCATGTAGGTGTGGATATACGAATGTATGGATGATACGGATGTATGGACGTATGGATGAACATATTTATGTATGTATGGGTGGATGGATGAATGAATGGATGGATGTATGGATGTATGGATG
>NW_017059491.1:0-237 GCF_001483705.2 Eufriesea mexicana | reverse complement strand
CTGATCATCGTAGATTTCCAATGGCACAAATGTTCATCATACATGTACGTGAACCTGCATTATACGTCATAGTTGCTGTCACACATGTGTGGTTAAACTACGTGCCTCGTAGAACTGTCCGAATTTGATCCATATACAGTGAACGTGTTAAACGGATTTTAACAATCCTATTAAAAACTTCGATGCATATTCTCGGACTAACCATCTAGCAAGTTATTTAACATTGCTCTGAATGCT
>NW_017059490.1:0-237 GCF_001483705.2 Eufriesea mexicana | reverse complement strand
TTCTGTAGAATCTGGATCGAAAATTCAAATTCATTGACATTTTCCACTAATATCGTTGTGAGCAGACTTCCTTGCATAAATAAGGAGCAAAGATTCCATCGGCGCGCAATGGCCATTGCAATGCTATAGAAAGTGGCTCGGAAGTTCAATTTTATTGACATTTTCGGCTAATACCTTGGTGAGCTGTCATCCTTGCATAAATAAGGAGGAAAGAATGTGGTGGCACGCTATAGCCAT
>NW_017059489.1:0-237 GCF_001483705.2 Eufriesea mexicana | reverse complement strand
TGACCTGACCTGACACGACCTTGCCTCGCCTGGCCTGACATGTCCTGGCCTGACCTGACCTGAGTTGTCCTGACCTGACGTGACCCGACCTGACCTGACCTGACATCACCATACCCGACCTTTCCTGGCCTGACCTAGCGTGACCTGACCAGACATGATATGACATGGGCTGACCTGAAGTGAACTGACCTGAGCTGACCTGACATGACCAGACATGTTCTGGCCTGGCCAGACCTT
>NW_017059488.1:0-237 GCF_001483705.2 Eufriesea mexicana | reverse complement strand
TACAAACCCAAACCGACCTAACTTAACCCTACGGGACGCACAATAACTTAACGTAACGTGCCGGTACTACTGTTCCTGGCCTCCCAGAGCCATGTAGAACATGTTACGGCACAGTAGAGCGTAGAAATCCACCGAAGAGCATTGTATAACACAAAAGACAAAGCCATCCTAGCTAAACGTAACCTAACCTAACCTAACCAAATGTAACCTAACTCAACCAATCGTGCCACGGTCTCT
>NW_017059487.1:0-237 GCF_001483705.2 Eufriesea mexicana | reverse complement strand
TTGAATAAATAATATTCGTTAAAATTAAATTCTTCAAGAATGATTTATTGATTGTAAAAATACTAATTCATCATTGTGTATGGTAAAAAGAATAGTAAAAAGACTATTATGTAATTAGAATACTCAATTTTCGAAATATTATTATTATTATTATTATAAATTAAATAATGTTATTAAATTAAATATTTCGATACTGGTTTAGTAAATAATTTGAATAAATAATATTCGTTAAAATTA
>NW_017059486.1:0-237 GCF_001483705.2 Eufriesea mexicana | reverse complement strand
AAGTTAGCTCACCACGATATTATTCGAAAATTTCAATAAAATTGAATTTTCCAGCCAATTTCTGTGGCACTGCAACGGGTATAGCGCGCAAATAGAATCTTTCCTCCTTATTAATGCAACAAAGATAGCTCACCACGATATTAGTTGAAGATGTCAAAAAAACTTAATTATCCGTCATGATTCTATAACATTGCAATGTCTATATCATGCCAATAGAATCTTTCCTCCTTATTTATG
>NW_017059485.1:0-237 GCF_001483705.2 Eufriesea mexicana | reverse complement strand
TGGTTTGAAGGCGTTGGGCGATCTATTCACCATTCCATAACAGGTTATATATTTTGAATTGACATATTATCTGGAAATTAGGTGGCTGTACTTGCCATTAGTTTGAAGGCGTTAGGCGATCTAATCACCAAGCTAAAACAGGTTATAGATTACGTAGAGACCTATTCTCTGGCGAGCAGAATTATGTACTTGCCATTGGATTGATGGCGTTGGGCGACCTATTCTCCAAGCTGCAAC
>NW_017059484.1:0-237 GCF_001483705.2 Eufriesea mexicana | reverse complement strand
ATGTTCATTAACCCTTTGACTGCCACGCCGAAATCATGTTTCGTTCAGGACACCACGAGAGTGTATCGCTAGATGCAAGATTTCTTTGTTTAATGTTCTAGTAAAAATTTTTAGTTGTTCAATGTGGCTCCTTTTATTTCGAAGTGTTTTCTAATTAGTGGTTATATTCGAAATGCACTAACTGTCAATTTTCATTCAATTCTTACAATTGTGCTATACGAGTAGCTCAAGCGCTCC
>NW_017059483.1:0-237 GCF_001483705.2 Eufriesea mexicana | reverse complement strand
GACGTTAGGCGATCTATTCACCAAGCTATAACAGGTTGTAGATTTTGTATAGACCTATTTTCTTGCAAGTAGATGTCTGTACTTAGCATGGAATTGAAGGCGTTAGGCGATCTATGCACCAAGCTATAACGGATGATGGATTTTGAATAGACCTATTCTCTGGCAAGAAGATGACAGAACTTGCCATTGGATTGAAGGCGTTAGGCGATCTATTCACCAAGCTATAACAGATTATAG
>NW_017059482.1:0-237 GCF_001483705.2 Eufriesea mexicana | reverse complement strand
GCAGAAATCCATGGAATCGCCGCGTACTGCAGAAAAGTCGAAGCTAACCAAACCTAACAATAGCTATCACAACCTAACCAAACGTCGCGTATCTGTACCTAACCTGGAGACACCACCATTACTGGCTTCAGCAGAGACGAGCAGAACATACTGGAGTACCGTACATCGTTGGAATCCGCCGCATTTCAGTGTAGAGCACAAAAGTCATAGATATAATGTCCTGACCCAAACAAATCT
>NW_017059481.1:0-237 GCF_001483705.2 Eufriesea mexicana | reverse complement strand
GGGTATTGCAAAGTTTAGAATCTCCGTGGAAAACTCAATTTTATTGACATTTTCCACTAATATTGTGCTGAGTTAAATTGCTTGCATAAACAAGGAGGAAAGATCCTGTTGGCATGCTATAGGCATTGCAATGCTGTAGAATCCGGACGGAAAATTCAATTTTATTCACATTTGGGACTAATATCGTGGTGAGCTAACTTCCTTGCATAAGTAAGGAGGAAAGATGCTTTTTGAGTG
>NW_017059480.1:0-237 GCF_001483705.2 Eufriesea mexicana | reverse complement strand
CTTGCATAAGTAAGGAGGAAAGATCCTTTTTGCGCGATATAGCCATTGCAATGCTGCAGAATCCGGCTGGAAAGTTCAATTTTACTGTCATTTTCGATTAATGCCGTGGTGAGCAAACTTCCTTGCATAAGTAAGGAGGGAAAACCTTTCTGGCCTGCTATAGCCGTTGTAATCCTGCAGAATCGGGCTGGAAAGCTCAATTTCATTGTCATTTTCGACTAATATTGTGGTGAGTTA
>NW_017059479.1:0-237 GCF_001483705.2 Eufriesea mexicana | reverse complement strand
AGTGCAACGTAGAGCGTAGTAATCCTCCGAATACCCGTGTATAGCACAAAAGTCAAAGCTATCCTGTCCAAACACATCCAAACGTAATATAGCCAAACGCAACCTAACTTAGCCTATCGTGCCGAGACCACAGTTTCTGGCCTCCCCGGTACCAAGCAGAGAATATTAGAGCACAGCAGATGATCGAGATCCACTGGAAAGCAGTGTGTAACACAAGAATCAAAGCTATCCTAACCA
>NW_017059478.1:0-237 GCF_001483705.2 Eufriesea mexicana | reverse complement strand
GCGCCGGAGCAGCGGCACAGGCGCCCGAGTTCGGTATGGAGGCTGCCCTCGCGGCACCCAGTCTCCGAATCGACGCAAGGTTCGAGGGGCTCGTGCGTACACTCCCCCTGGCGGCCGTGCGGGATGCGCCTGCCCGAGCGCCGGAGAAAGCGAGTTCCACCGCCGTCCAACGCGTGCGGTCTGGACTGGTGGCCTCGGCGGATACTGTCGCGGGCGCTTCCCGTGGCGGGCCCGCTG
>NW_017059477.1:0-237 GCF_001483705.2 Eufriesea mexicana | reverse complement strand
AAACGCGCCCTATCGTGCCACGACGGTTATTTCTGGTTTCACTGCTATCGAGTATGGTATAGTCGATCCATGGTGAGCGCAGCAATACACCGGATTGTAGTGTACAGTACAAAAGTCTAAGCCATACTCTCTTAATCTAACAAATCGCGACATAGCCAAACGTAACATAAAAGGGAGTAACGTCCCGCGGCCACTATTGCTGGCCTACGCAGATTCGAGCAGAGTATAGTAGTGCAC
>NW_017059476.1:0-237 GCF_001483705.2 Eufriesea mexicana | reverse complement strand
ACGCTAGGCGACCTATTAACCAAGCTATAACAGATTATAGATTTTGAATTGACCTACCCTCTGCAAGTAGATGGCTGTACTTGCCATTGATTGCAGACGCTAGGCGACCTATTAACCATGTTATAACAGATTATAGATTTTGAAAAGACCTATTCGATGGCAAGTAGATGGCTGTACTTACCATTGGATTGATGGCGATAGGCGATGTACTCACCAAGCTATAACAGATTATAGATC
>NW_017059475.1:0-237 GCF_001483705.2 Eufriesea mexicana | reverse complement strand
AGCCAAACGTGACATACACAAAGGTAGCATAGCTCAACCTAGCATGACGAGACCACCACTGTTGGCCTCCACAGAATTGAGCAGGATCTACTATGGCACTGTAGTGCGCATAAATCTGCCGCATTGCTGTGAATAGCACAATAGTCGAAGGTATCCGAACCAAGCCTGACCTAACCTAACCTAACCTAGTGTAGCATGGCTCAAAGCAACGTGCAGCGACCACTGATCCTGGCGTAC
>NW_017059474.1:0-237 GCF_001483705.2 Eufriesea mexicana | reverse complement strand
CCACTGAAATGTTCGGCTTGGCTCTGGTTAGGGCAGCAGTTATTGTCTCGGCTCGTTAGACTTAGTTATGCTAGGTTTGGCAATGTTCTGAAGGTTTGTGTCAGGCTTGGGTAGCTTTGACTTGTCTAATAAGCACTGCGATTCCATGGATTTCTGCGTTCTACTCTCCGCTAGTGTGCTCCGTTTGGTTTTTGGGCGGCCAGCAATAGTGGTCTCGGCACGTCATGTCGAGATATG
>NW_017059473.1:0-237 GCF_001483705.2 Eufriesea mexicana | reverse complement strand
CGGGACCACTATTGCTGGGGGCCACTATATCCCTAGAGCCATAAAAACATGCTAGGGCACAGTAGAGCGCAGAAATGCAACGAATAGCAGTGTGTAGAAGAAAGATGGAGCTATCCAGTCCTAGCATAACTCACTCAACGTGCCGAGACCCCTAGTGCCGGCCTCCCTAGGGCCAAGCAGAATATGGTAGACTTCAGTGGAGCGCAGAAATGCACCTTATAGCAGTGTATAGCACGA
>NW_017059472.1:0-237 GCF_001483705.2 Eufriesea mexicana | reverse complement strand
AAGTCGAAAATGTCAATAACATTGGATTTTCCAGACAGATTCTATTGCACTGCAATGGCTATATCATGCCAATGGAATCCTTCCTACTTATTTATGCAACGAAACTAGCTCACCACGATATTAGTCTAAAATGCCAATAAGCTTGAATTTTCCAGTCAGATTCTATAGCATTGAAATGGCTATATCATGCCAATACAACCTTTGCTCCTTATTTATGCAACAAAATTAGCTCGGCAC
>NW_017059471.1:0-237 GCF_001483705.2 Eufriesea mexicana | reverse complement strand
TATCATGGTGAGCTACCTTTCTTTCATAAATAAGGAGGAAGGATTCAATTGGCGTGCTATGGCAGTCGCAATGCTTTAGAATCTGCTTGGAAAGTTCAATTTTGTTGACATTTTCGACAAATACTGTGGTGAGCTATCTTCCTTGCATAGGTATGGAGGAAAGATACTTTTGGGGTGATATATCCATTGCAATGCTGTAGAATCTGGCTGGAAAATTCAATTTTATTGATATATTCG
>NW_017059470.1:0-237 GCF_001483705.2 Eufriesea mexicana | reverse complement strand
GATGTACGTATGGTTGGATGTATGTGTGAATGTATAAATATGTGGATGGATGAATGTAATGATATAGAGATGTAAGGATGCATGAATATATTGATGTATGGATGTATGGGTTTACGAATATGTGGATGCACGGATGTATGGATGCATGGATGGATGGTTGAATGGATGGAAGTGTGTATGGGTATATGTATTTATGAATGTATGGATGTACGAATGAATGTATGTACGGACGTATGG
>NW_017059469.1:0-237 GCF_001483705.2 Eufriesea mexicana | reverse complement strand
CTTTGACTTTTGCGCTATAAATTGCTATTTGGTGGCTTTTTGCACTCTACTGCGCTCTACTATTCTCTGCTCGAATATGGGTAGGTCAGCAACAGTGGCCGTGGCACGATAGGCTTCGTTATGCTACGTTCTTTAACGTTAAGCTCGGTTCGGTTAGGACAGGGTAGCTTTGAGTTTTGTGCTCTACAATGCCGCTCGGTGGACTGCTGTGCCTTTCATTGCTCTACCATGCTCTTC
>NW_017059468.1:0-237 GCF_001483705.2 Eufriesea mexicana | reverse complement strand
TCGTGCTGATCCCTAAACTAGGGAAGCCGCGGAACTCTCCGAAGGCATATCGGCTGATAAGCCTGCTCGAAGAGGCGGGCAATCTCTTCGAGCGCGTTCTAGCCGCCCGCCTCCGAGAGCATTTAACGGACGTGGCTCCCGATCCCGGCGTCAGCCATTTCGGATTCCGGCATTGTCGGTCGACGATCGACGCGATCAAGCGCGTTCGTACCATGTCGGAGGCTGCCGTCGACCGTG
>NW_017059467.1:0-237 GCF_001483705.2 Eufriesea mexicana | reverse complement strand
TTTCTGGAGACGTCCTGTGACCTGCGTGGCCCTAAACTGGCCAATTCTAACCGTTCGTCCGTTCAATAAAGATCTATACAGTTTTCCCACCGTTTCCACTGACTATTACATCTTTACGTTATAACTCCTTTAACAAAAGCAAAAAGAGTATCTTTATTTCTCCCTAACCTCCCACCACTAACACGTGGGATTTAAAAATTTTAATTAAACAATCCCTACTACTACATATCTAATGGT
>NW_017059466.1:0-237 GCF_001483705.2 Eufriesea mexicana | reverse complement strand
CATTCCTGGCATCCCCAGAGCGAAGCAGATCTTATTTTATCGCAGTAGAGAGCAGAAATCAACCGAAGAGCAGTGTATAGCACAGAGGTCAAAGCTATCCTAACCAAACCTATCCCAACGTAGCGATGGCAAGCGTAACCTGACTCAATCTAGCGTGCCGAGACCAACATTCCTGGCCCCCAGAGCGAAGCAGAACATGCTACAGCACAGTAGAGCGCAGAAACTCGCCGTATAGCA
>NW_017059465.1:0-237 GCF_001483705.2 Eufriesea mexicana | reverse complement strand
AAACGTGAACCAACCAAACGTAGACTATCTCTACCTAACATGCAGCCACCACTATTGCTGTCCGCCGCAGGGCAAATCAGAGGCTGGTAAAGCAACGCAGAGCAAAGGTTTCGCCGAATATCAGTGTATAGCACAAAAGTCACAGCCATCCTCTCATAACCTAACCAAACGTAGCCTAACACGAACTATCGGGCCGACACCACAGTTGCTGGACTCCACAGTGCCAAACAGAAGAAA
>NW_017059464.1:0-237 GCF_001483705.2 Eufriesea mexicana | reverse complement strand
ACATAGTAAAGCAGATGCCAGCAGAGCAATGCAGAGCGCAGATATCGACCGAATGGCAGTGTACACCGAAAAAGTCAAAGCCACCGTAATCAAACTTAACTAATCCCAGAGAAGCCGAACGTAGCATAACTCAGCCTAACGCGAGGAGCCCAATATTGCTGGCCTCCACAGAGTCAAGAAGAATATATTGGAGCACAGTAGAGCGCAGAAATCAACCGTATATCAGTGTATAACGCA
>NW_017059463.1:0-237 GCF_001483705.2 Eufriesea mexicana | reverse complement strand
CGGAGGAAAGATCCGTTCGGAGTGCTGTAGCCTTTGCAATGCAGTAGAATCTGGCTGGAAAACACAATTTTATTAACATCTTTGACTAATACCGTGGAGAGCTAACTTTCTTGCACAAATAAGGATGAATGATACTAATGGCTTGCTATAGCCTTCGCAATGCTATAGAACCTTGCTGGAAAATTTAATTTTACTGTCATTTTCTACGAATATCGTGGTGAGCTACCTTTCTTGCAT
>NW_017059462.1:0-237 GCF_001483705.2 Eufriesea mexicana | reverse complement strand
GTGTACTCTACTTGGATCTACGAAGACCAGCAATAGTGGTCCCGGCACGTTTGGTTGGGCTATTATGAGTTTGCCAATGTCATATTTGGCTAGGTTAGGATAGAAAGGCTTACACCTTCGTGCCTTACGCCGCTATTCGGTGGATTTCTGCGCTCTAGTGTGCTCTGATATGTTCTTCGCTCTGGGGTGGTCACTAATATTGGTATCGGCACGTGAGGTTGAGGAATGTTAAGTTCC
>NW_017059461.1:0-237 GCF_001483705.2 Eufriesea mexicana | reverse complement strand
GCACTGCAACGGGTAGAGCACGCAAATAGAATCTTTCCTCCTTATTTACGCATGAAGGATACCTCACAACGACAATAGTAGTATATGTGAATGAAATAGAAATTTCCAGGCAGGTTCTGTAGCATTACAATGGTTATAACACGCCAATAGAATCTTTCCTCCTTATTTATGCAAGAAAGTTAGCTCACCGCGACATTATTTGAAAATGTCAATAAAATTGAATTTTCCAGCCAGATT
>NW_017059460.1:0-237 GCF_001483705.2 Eufriesea mexicana | reverse complement strand
CGAGACCACTAATGTTGACCTCCACAGAGGCAAGCAGAATATACCGGAACACAGTAGAGCGCAGATGCCCACCGCATAGCAGTTTATATCAAAAAAGTGAAAGACACCCTGACAAATCATATCCCAAGCTAGCATAACCGAACGTAACGTAACTCAACCTAACGTGCCGCGACAACTATTGCTGGTGTCCCCACGCACAAGCAGAATATGATACAGCAGAGTGGAGCGCGGAAATCT
>NW_017059459.1:0-237 GCF_001483705.2 Eufriesea mexicana | reverse complement strand
TAGAGCCTTCAATCCAATGGCACGTACAGTCATCTACTTGCCAGAGAATAGGTCTATCCAAAACCTATAACCTTCTACAGCTTGGTGAATAGGTCGCCTAACGCCTTCAATCCTATGGCAAATAAAGCCATCTACTTGCCAGAGAATGAGTCTATCCAAAATCTATGAGCAGTCACAGCTTGGCGAATAGATCGCCTAACGCCTTCAATCCATTGGCAAGTACAGCCATCTACTTGC
>NW_017059458.1:0-237 GCF_001483705.2 Eufriesea mexicana | reverse complement strand
TAACCCAACTCACACTAACTAGACGGGACCACTATTGCTGCCCTCGTCAAAGCCAAGTAGAATGTATTAGGGGGAGTAGATCGCTGACATTCACCGTACAACAGTGTATAGAACAATAGTCTATGATTCCACCTCCTAACCAAGCCGACTTTATGACTACTAAACGCAACCTGGCACAACCTGTGGTACCGCGACAAAGATTGCTCCCCTTCACAGAGTCAAACAGAACATATTAGG
>NW_017059457.1:0-237 GCF_001483705.2 Eufriesea mexicana | reverse complement strand
TTAAAGGAAAGAAAATTTCATTATAATTATTAAAATCGAAATATTATACCATGCGTGGAAAAATATTATTGGCAAATAAAAATCTTACGTATCGAATTCCTACAATACATGTCACTAGAAGTCACATATAATTGTAATTAATTTGTGAAATTTATTTTAAGATTCATTAATATAATATTAAAGGACAGAAAATTTCAATATAACTATTAAAATCGAAATATTATATCATGCCTGGAA
>NW_017059456.1:0-237 GCF_001483705.2 Eufriesea mexicana | reverse complement strand
TCGCGAAATTCGAGCGATGACGAGTATACTCGTCAATCACAGCTAACTGGTTAAGAAAAGCATAAAAGCATGTCCTTGACCACCGAAACAGAGTCCTTAGAAATCAATTGTGACCGGCACGAGTGTGAGTCGCTTTGTGTTGCAAAGAGTGTTAGGTTAGAGTGTGCCTTTGTATTTTCGTTTTGTTATCTTGGTGTTCTTTTCCTAAATTAAGTTAGTTTCATGAGTTTTGAGTTT
>NW_017059455.1:0-237 GCF_001483705.2 Eufriesea mexicana | reverse complement strand
AATTGCAGTGTATACCACAATTGTCAGAAATATCGTAACACAACCTTCCCTAATTCAACCTAACCAAACGAAGAATGACTGTACCTAACGTGCCGCGACTACTATTGCTGGCATTCCCTGAGTCAAGCAGAGCATAGTGGAGCACAGCAGAGCGAGGACATCCACCGAGTAACCGTTTACACCACGAAAACCAAATGTATCCAAACATAAACCCAAGCAAGCGGAACGTAGCAAAAC
>NW_017059454.1:0-237 GCF_001483705.2 Eufriesea mexicana | reverse complement strand
TTCATGTCGAGAAAACCCAGCACATTTCAAGCGTTCTCAACTAACAGCGAGTCACCGACTGTCAAAGTCGAAGCGCCATCGCGCCACTTGGGATTTCTCTACATAAAATAGAAGAAGCGCTATCGCGCTGTTCGGGATACTTGGACAGTGTCTTTTCAAAACCCTCTGGAACTCAAACGGTTAATCACTTGCGCTGGAAAGACGTGTCACGCACGTCGTAATGCTTTTGTCACAGAA
>NW_017059453.1:0-237 GCF_001483705.2 Eufriesea mexicana | reverse complement strand
TAAATCCTATCATCCGTACCTCCATCCATCGATACTTCCATCCATCCACACATCCATACATATCTACATACATACAACCATACAAACGTAAATTCGTCAATCCATACCTCAATCCATCCATTCATCCGTCCATCCACAAAGCCATTCATCCATACATTCGTCCGTCCATACATCCTTTTTTCCATACATCCATCCATCCCTACATCCAGCCATCCATACATCCATCGAACCATTCTT
>NW_017059452.1:0-237 GCF_001483705.2 Eufriesea mexicana | reverse complement strand
CGCAGATGCCAATAAAATTGAATTTTCGAGGCAGATTCTATAGCATTGCAATGACTATAGCACCCCAATAGTATCTTTCTTCTTTCTTCATGCAAGGATGACAGCTCACAACGATATTAGTTGAAAATGTCAATAAAATAAAATATTCCAGGCAAATTCTATAGAATTGCAATGTCTATAGCGCGCCAATAAGATGCTACCTCCTTATTTATGCAAGAAAGAAAGCTCACCACGATA
>NW_017059451.1:0-237 GCF_001483705.2 Eufriesea mexicana | reverse complement strand
ATGGATGGATAGATGTATGGATCGATAGATGTAAGGATGGGTTTTTGTATGGCTGGATGGATGTATGGATGGATGTATGTATGGATGAATGGTTGTGTGGATGGATGTATCTATGGATGCATTGCGGTGTGGATGGACGGATGTACGTATGTATGAATGTATGGATCTATGCACGGATGGATGTATATATGTATGGATGTATGGATTGATGGATGTATGGATGGACACAGGCACGGT
>NW_017059450.1:0-237 GCF_001483705.2 Eufriesea mexicana | reverse complement strand
CAGGTAGAGATACGTTAGTTCGGGTTAGGTTTGGTTGCCTTTGACTTTTCTGCTGTACACTGCGATTCTATGGTTCAATGCGCTCTACTCTGCTCTAATTTGATCTGCTTGTCTTTTGGGAGGCCAGCAATAGTGGTATCGGGAAGATAGGTTGAGTTATGTTACGTTTGGTTTCGTTATGGTAGCATGGGTTAGGTTTGGATAGATTTGACTTCCGTTGTATGCGTTGCAATTCGT
>NW_017059449.1:0-237 GCF_001483705.2 Eufriesea mexicana | reverse complement strand
TTTGACGTTCATAAGTCCTTTTTGTTTCTACCATGTGCCAATATTTGGGTAATTATATTTGCATTGTGTTGCTAAATATTTAGAATTATGTTTATGTTTCTTCATTTTTTATTTTCATTTGATACTGAGAGAGTTCTAGTCCTAAATACTGTATTGATATATTTAGATAAACGCCATTGGGACGAATAGGAGGAGATTTGACGACCATAGGTCCTTTTTGTTTCTATCGTCTGCCAA
>NW_017059448.1:0-237 GCF_001483705.2 Eufriesea mexicana | reverse complement strand
TCATAACCTAACAAATCCAAACGTAGTGTAACTCAAAATATAGTGACGGGACCAATATTGCTGACCTTACAGCGCCAAGCGGAGCATATTCGAGCGCATTAGACCGCAAACGTCCACCGAATAGCAGTTTATAGCACAAGAGTCAAAGAAATCCTTACCGAGACATCCTAGCCGAACCTAACGAAAGGTAACATTACTGAAACTATCGTGCCAAGACCACCATTGCTGGCCACCCCG
>NW_017059447.1:0-237 GCF_001483705.2 Eufriesea mexicana | reverse complement strand
ACCTGATAGCAGTGAATAGAACGAAAGACATAGCTATCTTACTCAAACTTAACGTAACATAGAGTAACTAAATGTAACCTAACCGCACCTAACGTGCCACGGCCACCATTGCTCGCCACGCTAGAGTGAAGCAGAGTATAGTAGAGCAATGTGCAGCGCAGAAATCCTCCGAACAGCAGTTTACAGTGCAAAAGTCAAAGAAACCCTAACAGCGCTTTCCTAATCTATCCAATCGAA
>NW_017059446.1:0-237 GCF_001483705.2 Eufriesea mexicana | reverse complement strand
ATACAGCGCACACACCAATTACACATAAACAAATCGTAATCGTGTAATAAAGTGTAAATCTAACCAAGACAAACTGCGCTTTATTACAACACCTAAGTGGTCAGTGCCTCGTAAGGATTCGGCACACTGAGAAAAGGGGCAAAACAAGTATACCAACGCTGCCCCCTCCGCGTGGAGCTCATCTACATCCAGGCGGTGCTACAGTATCACAGACGTTAAGATAGTACTTCCACAACC
>NW_017059445.1:0-237 GCF_001483705.2 Eufriesea mexicana | reverse complement strand
AAAATGACGTGCCACGACCACTGCTCCTGTCCTAGCCAGAGCAAAGCAGATTGTAGTAGAGCTGTTTAGATAAGAGAAATACGTCGAAAAGCTGTGCAAAGCACAAGAGTCAAGGCTGCATATTCTAACCTATCCAAACGCAACACACCGAAACGTAGCACAGCTCAACCTAGAACGACGAGACCACAATGGCAGGCCTCCAGAGAGAAAACCAGAATGTTCTAGAGCACAGCAGTG
>NW_017059444.1:0-237 GCF_001483705.2 Eufriesea mexicana | reverse complement strand
TATTGCGCGCAAATAGAATCCATCCTCCTTATTTATGCAAGAAAGAAAGCTCACCACGATATTCGTCGAAAATATTAATAATATTGAATTTTCAAGCCAGATTCTACAGCATTGCAATGGATACAGCACGCCAATAGTATCTTTCCTCCTTATTTATCCAAGAAAGATAGCTGTGCACGATATTAGTCGAAAATGTTAATAAAATTGAATTATTCTGACAGATTCTACAGAATTGCA
>NW_017059443.1:0-237 GCF_001483705.2 Eufriesea mexicana | reverse complement strand
TGGCACAGTATATCACAAAGGTCGGACATGCCCTGATCCAATGTGATACCGCTAATCTACCCAAACGTAGTGTAACTAAGCATGACGTTACGAGACCAATATTTCTGGCCGCCACAGACCCAAGGAGAGTATATTAGGGCACACTAGAGGGCAGAAATCCATCGAACAGCAGTGAATAGCACGAAAGCCTTGGTAGCGTATCCGAACCTAGCCAAACGTGACACAGCCAAACGCAGC
>NW_017059442.1:0-237 GCF_001483705.2 Eufriesea mexicana | reverse complement strand
TAAACTTTACTTAAACTTATTAGAGTAGAGCACAGTAGAGTTCAGGTATCCACAGGGTAGCAGCATGTAGCACGAAAGTCATAGCTTTGCGAACCAAACATAGCCTAAGCTAACCTAACCGACCGCAACACAACTCAACCTGACGCGCCGCGACCACAACTGCTGTACTCCAGTGTGTCGAGTGGAGTATAGTAAAGCAGTGTAGAGAACGGAAGTCCTCCGAATAGCAGAGTATAG
>NW_017059441.1:0-237 GCF_001483705.2 Eufriesea mexicana | reverse complement strand
GTTAGCTCACCACGATATTAGCCGAAAATATCAATAAAACTGGATTTTCCATCCGGATACATCCGAAATGCCATGGCCATAGCTGGCCAATAGTATCTTTCCTCCTTATTTATGCAAGGATGTCAGCTCACGGCGATATTGATCGAAAATGTCAATAAAATTACATTTTCCAGACAGATTCTGCAGCATTGCAATGCCTATAGCACGCCCATATATTCTTTCCTCATTATTTATGCA
>NW_017059440.1:0-237 GCF_001483705.2 Eufriesea mexicana | reverse complement strand
TTTTGAGTGCTATAGCCATTGCAATGATATAGATTGTGGCTGGAAAATTCAATTTTATTGACGGATCGACTAATATCGTGGTGAGCTATCTTTCTTTCATAAATAAGGAGGAAGGATTGAATTGGCGAGCTATATCCATTGCAATGCTGTAGATTCTGGCTGGAAAATCCAATCTTATTGACATTTTCGGCTAATATCACTTTGAGTTAACTTTCTTGCATAAATAAGGAGGAAAGA
>NW_017059439.1:0-237 GCF_001483705.2 Eufriesea mexicana | reverse complement strand
CTGGTGAATACATCGCGTAACGCCTTCAATCCAATGGCAAGTACAGCCAACTAGTTTCCAGAGGATAGGTCTTGTGAGAACCTATAACCTGTAATATCTTGGTGAATATATCGTATAACGCCATCATTCCAACGGCAAGTGCAGCCATCTACTTGCCAGAGAGTATGCCTATTGAAAATCTATAATCTGTTATAGCTTGGTGAATAGAACGCCTAGCGCATTCATACCAATGGCAAG
>NW_017059438.1:0-237 GCF_001483705.2 Eufriesea mexicana | reverse complement strand
AGAGAATAGTTCTGTTCAAAATCTGTAATCTATTATAGCTTGGTTAAGAGGTTGCCTAACGTCATCAACCAATGACAAGTACGGCTATCTACTGGCCAGATAACAGGTCTACTCCAAATCTATAACCTGCTATTGCTTGGTGAATAGATCGCCTAACGCCTTCAATCCAACGGCAAGTACAGCCACCTTCTTGCCAGAGAAGAGGTCTATTGAAAATCTATAGTCTGTTATAGCTTG
>NW_017059437.1:0-237 GCF_001483705.2 Eufriesea mexicana | reverse complement strand
TATTAGTCGAAAATGTCAATAAAATTATATTTTCCAGCCAGACTCAACAGGATTGCATTGGATGTAGCATGCCAAAAGGGTCTTTCCTCCTTACCTATGCAAGGAAGTTAGCTCAACGCGCTATTAGACGAAAATGTCAATAAAATTGAATTTTCCACGAAGATTCTATAGCACTGATATTCCTCTAGCACTCCAACAGAATCTTACCTCCTTACTTATGTAAGAAAGTTAGCTCAC
>NW_017059436.1:0-237 GCF_001483705.2 Eufriesea mexicana | reverse complement strand
AGCCAAACTCAATGATGCGTGCCGTGGCCACTACTGCTGGCCTACCTAGGGGCAAGCGAAATGAAGTAGAGCACAGTAGGGCGCAGAGATCCACCAAATGGCACAGTGTAGCACGGAAGTCATGGCTACCCTGACCGAACCATGCAATGCCCAGTATAGCAAAGCGTAACATAGCAAATCCAAACGTGCCGGGACCATTACAGCTGGACTCCCTGGAGGGAAGCAGAATATAGTAGA
>NW_017059435.1:0-237 GCF_001483705.2 Eufriesea mexicana | reverse complement strand
ACGAAACGAAATATCCAAATAATCCTAATCAAATAATACATACGTATATCGATTTAAATTAAAGTAAAAAATATATTTGTCACTATTACATAATTTCTTACAACCCCTATATCTACTTACAATCAAACATACATATACCCCAATCCAAATTAAAACAAAAATTGTTTGCCAGTGTTACACAACCTGTAGCTATCGTCATTAGGAATCAATCTAAGTAACTAAATAATGTATCAACTT
>NW_017059434.1:0-237 GCF_001483705.2 Eufriesea mexicana | reverse complement strand
AACGGAACGTAACAAAACACAATATAACGTGCCCCGAACACTGCTGCAAGCATACCCAGAGACGAGCAGAATATAGTACAGCACAGTAGATCACAGGAATCCACCGCGTAACAGAGTATAGCACGATAGACAGCGCTACCCTAACCGAACATAGCCTAACCTTATCAGACTACTCGTAACATAGCTAAACCTAACGTGCCGCGAACCCTATTGCAGGGCTCCCCAGGATCGAGCGGA
>NW_017059433.1:0-237 GCF_001483705.2 Eufriesea mexicana | reverse complement strand
AAGCAATAACCATTGCAATGCTGCAGAATCTGGCTGGAAAGTTCAATTTTATTGTGATTTTCGGCTAATATCGTGGTGAGCTAGCTTCCTTGCATAAGTATGGTGGAAAGATCCCTTTGTCGTGCTATATCCATTGCAATGATATGGTATGTGCCTGGCAGGTTCGATTTTATTGACATTTTCAACTAATATCGTGGTGAGCAACCTTTCTTGCGTTAACAAGGCCGAAATATTCTA
>NW_017059432.1:0-237 GCF_001483705.2 Eufriesea mexicana | reverse complement strand
GGAGATAAAGTGGCTTGAAATCGCGATGGGAAGGTTTATCGAGAATTCTCTTTTTGTTTTTCTCTTTTGAAGCGTGGATCGAAGTGAGAAGTTCGGTTCGGCTATTAACACTAGCACTACCGACCTTTAATGGGTACCTAACTAGAACGTACACAGATTATAGTCATTTCAGCGATAAGGATGAATACGAATGAATATATTGATTACAGTTCTGTTTTAATATGAGTTGATACCAAT
>NW_017059431.1:0-237 GCF_001483705.2 Eufriesea mexicana | reverse complement strand
TGAGATTGGATTGAAGGCGTCAGGCGATCTATTCACGAAGCTATAACAGATTATAGATTTTGATTAGACTTTTTCCATGGCAAGTATCTGGAGGAACATGCCATTGGATTGCAGGCGGTAGGCGATCTAATCACCAAGCTATGGCAGCTTATAGGTTCTGAATAGACTTATTCCCTGGCAAGTAGATGGCTGTACTTGCCATTGGTTGAAGGCGTTAGGCTACCTATTTACCAAGCT
>NW_017059430.1:0-237 GCF_001483705.2 Eufriesea mexicana | reverse complement strand
GTGCACTACTATACTCTGCTCGAATCTGCGTAGGCCAGCAATAGTGGCCGCGGGACGTTACTCTCTTTTATGTTACGTTTGGCTATGTCGCGATTTGTTTGATTAAGAGAGTATGGCTTTGACTTTTGTACTGTACACTACAATCCGGTGTATTTCTGCGCTCACCATGGATCAACTATACCATACTCGATAGCAGTGAAACCAGAAATAACCGTCGTGGCACGATAGGGCGCGTTT
>NW_017059429.1:0-237 GCF_001483705.2 Eufriesea mexicana | reverse complement strand
ACGTCAGGAAGGGTTAGGTTACGTATGGCAACGTTACGTTTGGTTAGTTCAGAATAGGATATCCATGATTTTTACGCTATGCATCGCTACTGGGTGCACCTCTGCATTCTACTGTTCTCTAATACATTCTGCTTGCCTCTGGGGAATCTAGAAATGGCGGTCGTGGCACGCTTTGTCGGGTAAGGTTACGTTTGGTTATGTTGTATTCGATTAGGTTTGGTAAGTATGGCTTGGAGC
>NW_017059428.1:0-237 GCF_001483705.2 Eufriesea mexicana | reverse complement strand
GGAAAATTCAATATTATTGTCTTTTACGACTAATATCGTGGTGAGATAGCTTTCTTGCATAAACAAGGAGGAAAGATTTTATTGGCGTGCTGCAGCCATTGCAATGCTATTGAAACAGACTGGAAAATTCAATTTTATTGGCATTTTCGTCTAATATCGTGGTGAGCTGACTTTTTCCATATTTAGGTGGAAGGATTCTATTGTCGTGCTATAGCCATTGCAATGGTATAAAATCTG
>NW_017059427.1:0-237 GCF_001483705.2 Eufriesea mexicana | reverse complement strand
TTAAATTGGCGTTTTCGACTAATATCGTTGTGAGGGAGAATTTTCCAGAAAAATAAGAAGGAATAGTTCTGTTTCTTTGCCACAGCTTTAGCAATTCAGTAGAATTTGACTAGAATGTTCAATTACATTGACGTTCTCGTCTAATATAGTTGTGAGGGAGCATTTTTTTTTTTTAAGGAAAAGCTCCATTGGTTTGCTGCAGCCACAGCAATTGAAAGGAATTTGACTAAAAAGTGC
>NW_017059426.1:0-237 GCF_001483705.2 Eufriesea mexicana | reverse complement strand
CTGCGTTGCTCTGTGGTTTCCAGCAATAGAAATCTCGTCACGTTAGGTTGTGTTATGTCACGTATGGTAACGTTGCATCTGATTAGGTTAGGAGAGATTATCTTTGACTTTTGTGCTATACACTGGTACTCCACGGCTCTCTGCGCTCTACTGTGCACTAGCATGTTCTGCCTTGCCCTGGGGAGGCCAGAAGTGGTTATTTCGGCACGTTACTTTCGGTTAGGCCACGAATGGTTA
>NW_017059425.1:0-237 GCF_001483705.2 Eufriesea mexicana | reverse complement strand
GGACAGCAGTAGTGGCCAAGGCATGTTACGTTCAGTTAGGCTACGTTTGGTTGGTTTAGGTTAATTCAGGCGAGGTTCGGATATCTTAGACTTTTGTGCTGCACACTGCAGTGCGGCGGACTTCTGCGCTCTACTGTTCATTTGTATATTCTGCTTGGCTCTGGGGAGTGCAGAAATAGACGTCTCCTCACGTTAGATTGATGTAGGTTACGTTCGGTTATGTTAATTTATGCTACT
>NW_017059424.1:0-237 GCF_001483705.2 Eufriesea mexicana | reverse complement strand
GATAAATTTTTCATAAAAGTGAGTTGTGAAGAATAATTTTAAGTAATACTGTAGCTTTAAAAACACTTACAGTATTATGTAAATATTACGTAAATAAGGGAATATAATAGGAAAGTTGCAGAAGACGAGTAAATAACTCATTTTAAAAATATAGGTAATATTTTGTACGAGTGGTTAAATAATAGGATCTATGTAAACAAATGTAAAATATATAGATTAATTCTAAGCTGATCTTCA
>NW_017059423.1:0-237 GCF_001483705.2 Eufriesea mexicana | reverse complement strand
AGTTATTGGGAGAATCGACGAGTAGTCGATTTTCTCTGGTTTTCTTGCAGTTTGTCGTCTCTCCGTGTGCCATTTTCTGTTAGGCGAAGGATACATCGACGATTTTGGGGGAAAAATAGAGAGAAGAGCGAAATGAATTGATGTTAAAAAATGAAGAATCACATAAATCATGTAATTAATAATTATTAAAATCTAAATAATTCTGGAATAAGCAAATTTCCTAATAAAAATCAGTAT
>NW_017059422.1:0-237 GCF_001483705.2 Eufriesea mexicana | reverse complement strand
GTTTCTGGTAGGTGGCCAAGCGCTAACCAATAAGAGAGTTAAAAATTTTTCTCGTCTTTGTATGGGATTGTATATGTTCTTTTCTGGTCTTTGGTAGATGGCCAAATACCAACCAATTACAAAATTTTCGAACATTCTGTTCCAATTTTTCACGTTCATAATCAATTAGCTACATCGAGGGATTAAAAAGATTACATACTTCTCTCAACTTGAATCTCAATCTGAATTGTTCGCAAA
>NW_017059421.1:0-237 GCF_001483705.2 Eufriesea mexicana | reverse complement strand
ATCAGGCTGGAAAATTCATTTTTATTGACATTTTCATCTAATATCGTTGTGAGCTTGCTTTCTGGCATAAATACGGAGGAAAGACTCTATTGGCTTGCTATAGCCACTGCAGTGCCATAGAATCTGTCTGGAAAATTCATTTTTCTTGACATTTTCGACTAATATCGTGGTGATATAGCTGTATTGCATGAATAAGGACGAAATACTTACAAAGCAATAGAATCTGGCTGGAAAATT
>NW_017059420.1:0-237 GCF_001483705.2 Eufriesea mexicana | reverse complement strand
GTACCTGCCATTGGATTGAAGACGTTAGGCGATCTATTCACCAAGCTATAACAGGTTATTGATCTTGAAGATGCCTATTCTCTGGCAAGTAGATGGCTGTACCTGCCATTGGATCGAAGGCATTAGGCGGTCTATTCACCAAGCTATAACAGGTTGTAGATTTTGTATAGACCAATTTTCTGGCAAGTAGATGTCTGTACTTACCATGGAATTGAAGGCGTTAGGCGATCTATCCAC
>NW_017059419.1:0-237 GCF_001483705.2 Eufriesea mexicana | reverse complement strand
GTGAATGTTTATTGGAAATAAGTGACAGTGATTTTGAGGTGATTTCAACAATAAAATTTGTATTATGTATGAAATTGAAGAAATATTTGTTGAGTGTGTAGTATGGTTTGAATATATATAGAGAGAAAGGAATGTGTGGGTATTTGGTATGTATTGTGTAGAAGATAAATTCGCGAGAGCAAAATAAAAATCTTTTTTCTCTGAATTGTGTTCAATTCTATTTTAATAAATTTAGTT
>NW_017059418.1:0-237 GCF_001483705.2 Eufriesea mexicana | reverse complement strand
TGTCTAGCAGCCCGCAGCCTCGTTACCAGCGGGGGCCACGTGGAGGCGGAGCTGCCAGCTTTCACTCGGTCCCAGCAGGATGGCGTATGCCAATATACCTGCACCGTCCCGGTATCCGTCTCTGGATACCGCCTGCGGTGACGGTCACAGACGCCTTACCTCTCTTCCCTTGCTGTTGTTTTCCTCCGGTGCTCCTCTTGGTCATCCTGTCTGGCCATCTTCTTCGTAAGTCCATGT
>NW_017059417.1:0-237 GCF_001483705.2 Eufriesea mexicana | reverse complement strand
TTCTAGTTATCTAAGCAAGAAAGTTAGCTCACCACGACATTAGTCGAAAATGTCACTAAAATTAGATTTTCCAGACGGATTCCATAGCTCTGCCATGGATATAGCGCGCCAATAGGATCTTTCCTCCTGATTTATGCAAGAGAGTTAGCTCACCACGATATTAGTAGAAAATGTCACCGAAACTGAATATTCCAGCCAGATTCTAAACTATTGCAATGCCTATAGCACGCCAATGGA
>NW_017059416.1:0-237 GCF_001483705.2 Eufriesea mexicana | reverse complement strand
AAGCAGAATATACTAGAGCAGAGGAGGGCGAACGAATCCGGTGCTCTGATGCGCAAGGCACAAAACTCGAAGATATTCGAACCTAACGTGATAAAACCTAACCTAGCCAAACGTAACATAACTCAGCCTAACGTGGGGCGAACACAATTGCTGGCATCCCCAGAGACAAGCAGATGCTAGTAAGGCAATGCGGCGCGTAGATACCAACCGAATGGAAGTGTATACCACAGGAGTGAA
>NW_017059415.1:0-237 GCF_001483705.2 Eufriesea mexicana | reverse complement strand
ACGATATAAGTCGAAAGTGTCAATAAAATTGAATTTTCCAGCCAGATTCTACAGCAATGCAATAGCTATAGCACTCCAATGGAATATTTCTTCCTTATTTATGCAAGAAAGTTTTCACACAACAATACTACTCGAAAATGTCAATAAAATCGAGTTTCCCACCCAGATACTATAGAAATGCATTGGCTATAGCAGGCCAAAGGGATCTTTCCACCTTACCTATGCAAGGAAGTTAGC
>NW_017059414.1:0-237 GCF_001483705.2 Eufriesea mexicana | reverse complement strand
TGAAGGCGCTAGGCGTTCTATTCACCAAGATATAACAGATCATTTATTTTGAATAGACATACTATCTGGCAAGTAGATGGCTCTACTTGCCATTCGATTGAAGGCGTTTGACGATCTAATTCCAAGCTGTGACAGCTTATATATTTTGAATATACTTATTCTCTGGCAAGTTGTTGGCAGTACCTGCCATTGGATTGTAGGCGTTAGACGATCTATTCACCAAGGTATAAAGGGTTA
>NW_017059413.1:0-237 GCF_001483705.2 Eufriesea mexicana | reverse complement strand
TGTGCTATACACCACTATTCGGAGGATCCCTACGCTCTACACAGCTCTACTGTACACTGCTCGTCTCGGGGTCGGCCAGTAATAGTGGTCTCGGCACGTTAGGTTTAGTTAGGCAACGTTTGGTTGGGAACTATTAGCGTGGGTTAGGTTAGCAAAGCTCCGACTTTCGTCGCCTAATCCGTTTCTCGGTGGCCTTCTGCGATCTACTATGCTCTAGTGTGTTCTGCATGGCCCTGG
>NW_017059412.1:0-237 GCF_001483705.2 Eufriesea mexicana | reverse complement strand
TGCCAATATAATCTATCCTCCTTGTTTATGCATGAATGTGAGCTCACCACATTAGTCGAAAATGTCAATAAAATAGAACATTCCAACCAGAATCTACTGAATTGCAATGGCTATTGCACTCCAGATGGATCTTTCCTCCTTATTTATGCTAGAAAGTTGACTCACCACGATATCAGTCGAAAATGACAATGAAATTGAAATTTCCGGCCTAATTCCACAGCATTGCAATGGCTATAG
>NW_017059411.1:0-237 GCF_001483705.2 Eufriesea mexicana | reverse complement strand
GTTATGTTGAGTTTGGCCATGTCAGGTTAGGTTATGTTAGTTTGGGTTGGGGTTGGGTGTCATGGACTCTTCTGCTGCACACCGCGGTTCTATGGATTCCTGCGCTCTACTCCACTCTAGTAAGCTCTGCTTGGTGCTGTTGAGGCCAGTAATAGTAGTGGCGGCACGTTAGGTTTAGTTAGGTGACGTTTGGTTGGTTTAGGTTTGATTGGGTTAGGTTAGGATATCTTTGACTTT
>NW_017059410.1:0-237 GCF_001483705.2 Eufriesea mexicana | reverse complement strand
GTGGAGAGTAGAACGCAGAAACCCTTCGAATCGCAGTGGGTATCTGAAAATTCATAGCTACCCACACCTAACACAATGCAATCGAAAATTGCCAAACACTGAATAACACAACCAAACTTGCAGAAACCGCTACTGCTGCCCCCCCCCCTCCCGAGCCAGGCAGGACATACTATCGCACAGTAGAACGCAGACCGCCCGAGTATCTTTGTACAGCAGACTACAAAGGGCTATCCTAAC
>NW_017059409.1:0-237 GCF_001483705.2 Eufriesea mexicana | reverse complement strand
CCAATTTTGCTGGCGTTCCCAGAACAAGGTAGAGCACCCTAGAGTACATTGGAGTGCAGAAATTCACCGAATAGCTGTGAAAAGCACAGAAGTCAAAGTAGCCTATTCAAACATAGACAAACGTAACACTTCCAAACGAAGCCTAACTCAACCTAACAAGGCCAGGCCACTATGGCTGGCATCCACAGAGACAAGCAGAATGTACTAGGGCTCAGTAGGGCGCAGCAATCCACCGCA
>NW_017059408.1:0-237 GCF_001483705.2 Eufriesea mexicana | reverse complement strand
CAGAGCATTGCAATGGCTATAACACACCAATGGTATCTTTCCTCCTTATTTATACAAGGAAGACAGCTCACCACGATATTAGTCGAAAATGTCAATAAAATTGCGTTTTCCGGGAAGATTCTATTGCATTGCAATGCCTATAGCATGCCAAAAGGATCTATCCTACATATATACGCGAGGATGTCATCTCACCACGATATTAGCCGAAAGTGTCATTAGATTGAATTTTCCAACCTA
>NW_017059407.1:0-237 GCF_001483705.2 Eufriesea mexicana | reverse complement strand
CACGATTGGATTTCGTTCGTTAATAACTCGATAAATAACGTTATGACATATACATATTTTTACCCCTTTCTAAATGGTTTCATCCCTTCTTACTTATCACAATGTCATTTTCATTAGTGTCTCAATTTTCGAATTTTTTCACTTATACACGCATTGTCATTAGGTATGAATAACCTTATTTTCGCGTAAAGATGTCTTTGCTATTCGTCAGTTGAATGTTGGTTATAATATTTTGTT
>NW_017059406.1:0-237 GCF_001483705.2 Eufriesea mexicana | reverse complement strand
CCACTTGACTGTATAGTTTTCGTGCCTTTCTATACATAGGCAAACACCCGTTACGATATAAGAAACTTCTTAGGTTTATGATATCATATAGCAATAAATAGCGGGGGGAAGAAGTTCCGGAGAAATTCTAGGAAAAGAAACTTTTCAGAAAACCGAAAAAGACTCAACTAATATACTAAAAATTAAATTCGAATCTTATACAGCTGTCCGTTAATTATTGATACCAATATATGAATT
>NW_017059405.1:0-237 GCF_001483705.2 Eufriesea mexicana | reverse complement strand
TTACGTTTGACTATGTTAGATTTGGTTAGGTCTGCACAGAATAGCTATGGCTTTTCAGCTATATACAGCGATTCTATAGGGTTATGCGCTCTACTCTTCTGTATTATGCTCCGCTTTGCACTTTGGAGACCAGTAATAGTTGTCGTGGCATGTTAGGTTGTGTTTGGTTACGATTCGTTTGGTGATGCTTGTTTGTGTTAGGATACGATATCTTTGACTTTTGTGCCGTACATTGAA
>NW_017059404.1:0-237 GCF_001483705.2 Eufriesea mexicana | reverse complement strand
GAGGAAAAAGATGCCACAGGCGAATTTGAACTTCGTGAAAGACTGATCGCGTCGTTTGTTTAAGTTCGAGATACAACACGGGGTACAATACTTGCAGGGCATAGATGTCACTGATATTTTATCTATACACTGCCATAATAGTTACCGTGATTATTACATATAACTGATATACTAGCTAGCAGCAAGAAAAAGATGCCACAGGCGAATTTGAACTTCGTGAAAGACTGATCGAGTCGT
>NW_017059403.1:0-237 GCF_001483705.2 Eufriesea mexicana | reverse complement strand
CTACGGTAGCTTACACTTTTGCGGTGTTCACTGCTATTCGGTGGATATCTGCGCTCTACTGTGGTCCAATATCCCCTTCTTCGCCCTTGGAATTTCAAAAATATTGGCCGCGGCGCGCTAGGTTCTGTTAAGTTACGTTTGGTTGGGTTAGGCTTGGTCAAGTTAGGACAGGAGAGCTGCGAGGTTTGTGCCGTCCACCGCTATTCGTTGGGTTACTGCGCTCTACTCTCCTGTAAT
>NW_017059402.1:0-237 GCF_001483705.2 Eufriesea mexicana | reverse complement strand
TTGTTATAGCAGCAACATTGCAATAGAGTCTGACTGAAAAGCTCTATTTTATTGACAATTTCGTCTAATATCGTGGTGAGCAAGATATTCCACATAAATAAGGTGGAAAGATCCTATCGGTTTGTTATAGCCATTACATTGCAATAGAATCAGGCTGAAAAGTCCAATTTTATAGACATTCTCGACTCTAACATCGCGGTGAGCAGACGAATCTGAATAAATACGAAAGAAAGATTC
>NW_017059401.1:0-237 GCF_001483705.2 Eufriesea mexicana | reverse complement strand
TATCTCTTTATGGGAATAGCTGAGGAACGAGTTGCTCAAATTAATGTCAAACTGAGTATCTTCAAATGTTAAGAAGCAGAGAGGAGAGTGTTAGCATTGTTGGAACTAGCAGAAGGATGAAAATGGTTTATTTCAACACTCCTCGCGAATTTTGGTGACAACTGTTTGCGGCATAGGATTTCAGATAATAAAATAGACCCACGTTGCATAGAAATTTTATTGCGTTTTAAATGAAAC
>NW_017059400.1:0-237 GCF_001483705.2 Eufriesea mexicana | reverse complement strand
CGACCACAGCTGCCGGAATCCACAGAGCCAACCAGAATGCAGCGGAGCACAGTACATCACATGTACCCGCCGGATAATCGTTTACAGCACGCAAGTAGACGCCATCCTTTCCAAACATAACTTAACTTGACCTAACCGAACGTAACGCAACTCAACATAAAGTGCGGAGACCATTATTGCTGGCCTGGCCAGAGCGATGCAGAACGTTCTAGAGCGGAGTAGAGCGCAAAAGCCTTA
>NW_017059399.1:0-237 GCF_001483705.2 Eufriesea mexicana | reverse complement strand
CATCCATCCATCCATACATTCATACATCCATACATACATCCATCCATCCATCCATACATACATCCATACATCTATCCATATATACATTCATACATCCATCCAACCATACATCCATCCATTCATTCACCCATCCATCCACACATCCATTCATATATAAATCCATACATCCAAACATCGGTATCATCCATACATATATACATCCATTCCTCCGTACATCCGTATCATCCATACATTCGC
>NW_017059398.1:0-237 GCF_001483705.2 Eufriesea mexicana | reverse complement strand
CCCGATCTGAAATTCATCGTCCAGACCAATGCAATATCCACTCGAAGGGAGGGAAAAAATGGGATCATTGATAAACAAACGCGTTAAACACACGTAGAAAAAGCTCGGCGTAGGAATATTTCACGCAGGCACCGTAAAGCATCAAAGCATCAATCTTCGCGGGAACATTACGTTGTAAGCAAATAAATCTTACAGAGCTCGGCTGTTTCCCTCGCGACACGACATTTTCCCTCTTCC
>NW_017059397.1:0-237 GCF_001483705.2 Eufriesea mexicana | reverse complement strand
ACCGACATGACCTGACATGACCTGACCTGACCTGGCCTGACCTCACCTGACCTAATCTGACCTTACCTGACCTGACCTGACCTGACCGGACTGATCTGGCCTGACCTGACCTGAGCTGACCTGGCGTGACCTGGCCTACCCTTACCAGACTTGACCTGACCTGACCAGGCCTGGCCTGACCTGACCTGACCTGGTCTGACCTGACATGACATGACCTGATCTAACTTGACCTGACCT
>NW_017059396.1:0-237 GCF_001483705.2 Eufriesea mexicana | reverse complement strand
ACCTCTATTGCTCGTCTCCCTAGATTCGAGCGGGGAATAGTGGAGCAATGTAGAGCGCGGACATCCACCGAATGTCAGCGCACGCCACAAAAGATTGAGCTATTCTATCCTAACCTAATCAAACGTAATATAAGCAAACTTACCTGAACCCAAACTAGCGTGCCGAGAGCACTGCTGCAGGAATCCCCGGGGCCAAGCAGTATACGCTGGAGTACAGTAGAGCGCGGAAACCCCCAG
>NW_017059395.1:0-237 GCF_001483705.2 Eufriesea mexicana | reverse complement strand
ATTTATAGATATCTGCAGCTTTAATAGTAAATTAAATAATAAGTTTGTCTAACTTTGATCAATTAAATATTAATTTGTTAGAGGAATTTATTTAATTAATTTGAAGGAGTAAATCTTTAAACATTTATTTAATATTTAATACATAATTTAAATTATACCTAATTTAGTTTCTGAAAGATAAAATATATAAGGATATTAATAGCTGTTAAATTTAATGTGATATATTAAAAATTTGTT
>NW_017059394.1:0-237 GCF_001483705.2 Eufriesea mexicana | reverse complement strand
CATTGCTATGGCTGTAGCAGACCAATAGAGTCTTTCCTCCTCATTTATGCGAGAAAGTGAGTTCACCACTATATTAGTCTAAAATGACTATAAAAGTGAATTTTCCAGTCGGATTCTGCAGCTCTGCAATGGCTATAGCACGCCAATAGAATCTTCCCTCCTTATTTATGCCATAAAAATAGCTCACCACGATATTAGTCGAAAATGTCAATAAAATTGAATTTTCCAGCCATATTC
>NW_017059393.1:0-237 GCF_001483705.2 Eufriesea mexicana | reverse complement strand
TAGACATATTCTCTGGCAAGTAGATGGCTGTATTTGCCATCGGATTGAAGGCGTTAAGCGATCAACTCACCAAGCTGTTGGAGGTTATATATTTTGATTAGACCTAATCTCTGGCAAGTAGATGGCTGAACTTGCCATTGGATTGAAGGCGTTGTGCCATCTATTCACCATGCAATAACAGGTTATAGCTTTTGAGTAGACCTATTTTCTGGCCAGTGGATGTCTGTACTTGCCATT
>NW_017059392.1:0-237 GCF_001483705.2 Eufriesea mexicana | reverse complement strand
TTTGTTGCATAAATACGGAGGAAGGATACTATTGGCATGCTGTAGCCATTGCAATGCTATAGATCTGTCTGGAAAGTTCAATTTTATTGACATTTTCGACTAATATCGTGGTGAGCTGGTTTTGTAGCATAAATAAGGAGGAGAGGTTCCAATGGCATGCTATAGTCATTGCTATGTGATTGAATCTGGCTGGGAAATTCAATTTTATTGACATTTTCGACTGATATCGCGGTGAGC
>NW_017059391.1:0-237 GCF_001483705.2 Eufriesea mexicana | reverse complement strand
ACCATAATCCAACATGTCCTAACCTAACCTAATCGAACGTAGCCTAACTCAACGTAAGGTGCCAAGAGAAGAATTGCTGGTCTCCACAGAGCCAAGCAGGGCATATTATGGCAACGCAGGGCGCAGAAGCGCACCGAATGGCGGTGTACATCATAATGGTCATATCCACCGTACCATAACCTGACCAAACGTTACATAACCTTATGTAATCTTTCTCAACCAAACGTGCCGAGACCG
>NW_017059390.1:0-237 GCF_001483705.2 Eufriesea mexicana | reverse complement strand
ATCTATTGAGGATGGAACATTGAATATAGTGATTTTAACTATTGTTTTTCTCCTCGTTATTTTAAAATAAAATTTCTTCTTATACCCATCTAAAAATTGTTGTTTTCATGTAATTTGATATTAGTTCACTACATGTGAAATAATAAACGAAACATATTTATCACTTGAACCTTTGTACATTTTTGACTGAATGATTGATTATTCACTTTCTACATGTCAATAGCTATTATTTCAACG
>NW_017059389.1:0-237 GCF_001483705.2 Eufriesea mexicana | reverse complement strand
TTAATCCTACCATTTCGTTAGCGTGGGCGGTTTCTATTCGTCCCGTTTCTATTTCCTCTCGTGCAACTTAACAGCTTTCTTTGGGTTTAAAATTAAACGAATATATTATCCTTTCAGCTTTCGGGCAGCTCAAGAATTAATTTGGTAGGAATCTTTGGACGACGAGGGATGCGTGAGTTAATACAAAACCATTTACAAGGTAGAAGGCATCGTTGGAAGACGAGGGACGCTTGCGCT
>NW_017059388.1:0-237 GCF_001483705.2 Eufriesea mexicana | reverse complement strand
TGTAATAAATATATACTAGCATAAGAAAGCGTAAAAAATAAATTATTTTATTAAGAAATTTTAATTACAATTTTTTCATGGACGAAAAATGAACACAAAATTAAAAATAGATTTAAAAACTACCAACTATGAGTCGAGAATCGAACCACGGTCCATTACCACAGGAATTTTAATCTATCGCTGTTAGGCCACGACTGCACTTGTAAAATCATGGACATAAATCTGTAATTAAGGAAG
>NW_017059387.1:0-237 GCF_001483705.2 Eufriesea mexicana | reverse complement strand
TTTGAAGCTATCCTATCCTAACCTTACCAAACGTAACGTTACCAAGCGTAGCATAACTAAAACATGAGTGACGATACCTCTATTGCTGCCCGTCGCAGGGCGAAGCGGTACATACTACAGGAGAGTAGATCGCAGAAATCCATAGATTTCCAGTGTATAGCACAAAAGTCAAAACTACCAAGCCGTAACCTGACCAAACGTTACATAAGCGAAAGTAACCGAACACAACCTAACGTG
>NW_017059386.1:0-237 GCF_001483705.2 Eufriesea mexicana | reverse complement strand
ATGGCTATAGCACGCCAATAGTATATTTCATCCTTATATAAGCAAGAATGCTAGTTCACCACGGTATTAGTCGAAAATGTCAATAAAAATGTATTTGCCACCCAGATTCTATAGCAGTGCAAGGGCTATATTACGCCAATAGTATCATTCCTTATTATTTATGCGGGAAAGGTGGCTCACTATGATATCAGTCGAAAATGTACTCAAAATCGAGTTTTCCAGCCAGACTCTGTAGCA
>NW_017059385.1:0-237 GCF_001483705.2 Eufriesea mexicana | reverse complement strand
CCTTATTTATGCAAGGAAGTTAACTCACCACAATATTAGTCGAAAATGTCAATAAAATTGAAATTTCCAGCCAGATACCATAGCATTGCGACGGCTATGGCATATGAATTGAATCCTTCCTCCTTATATATGCAAGAAAGTTTGCTCACCACGATATTAGTAAAAGAAGCCAAAAAAATTGAATTTTACAGCCAGATTCTATAGCATTGCGACGGCTATAGCACGCCAATTGAATCT
>NW_017059384.1:0-237 GCF_001483705.2 Eufriesea mexicana | reverse complement strand
GTCATCCGCGCCACGACGACTGAGAGCGAAAGGTCCCTACCCACCGCGCGACACAGTACCCGGAGCACGCGAGCCCACGCCGGACATTCCTCTAGCGTGTGCTGCGCCGTGTCCCGCCCTTCCCCGCAGTTATGACACCGCGTGTCAAGTTTCCGCCCGATACGACACAGGTACACCCGAAGCACCCGTGCCCGGTTAGCACCTGTGTCAGGCGGAATGTGTGCCGGCTGCCGCTGC
>NW_017059383.1:0-237 GCF_001483705.2 Eufriesea mexicana | reverse complement strand
CAATTCTAGAATGACAAAAGGCAGATACGTTATAACTCGAGATATTAGGAACTGACCGCTCAGGACTATGTAGAACCATCATGGAAGTCCTGCAGCCGTTGGTGTAGTTTGTCAATTGGTGATGTATATTTCAAAACTACTCTAAAGTAGTCAATGTATAGTTCGGTCCTGGATGCAGATATTTACAATTAAGAGTACGGAGCTATGTACATTCATCAACAGAGCATTGTAACCGTT
>NW_017059382.1:0-237 GCF_001483705.2 Eufriesea mexicana | reverse complement strand
TAGTTAGGAGAAGGTCGTGATTTCTTCGACTTTTGTGCTGTACGCTGCTATTTGGTGGCTTTCGGGGCCCTGCTGTTCCAGCATATTCTGCTTGTCTCTGGGGACGCCAGCAACAGTGGTCTCCGCACGTTAGGTTAAGATATGTTACGTTTGCTTATATTACGTTTCAAAAGTTCGGGACAGGGCGGAGTTGGCTTTCGTGATATAGACTGCCACCTGGTGGATTTCCATGCTCTA
>NW_017059381.1:0-237 GCF_001483705.2 Eufriesea mexicana | reverse complement strand
ATAGGCTGAGTTAGCATACGTTCGTATAGTTTAGGTTAGGTAAATTTCTGTAAGTGTAGCTTTAACTTTCGTAATATAAACTGACGCTCGGTGGATTTATGCGCTCGTCTGTGCTCCTCCATATTCTGCTTGAGCCTGGGCTAGCCACCAATAACGGTCGCGACCCGTTATGTTGGGGTAGGCTGCGTTTGATTAGGTTATGTTAGCTTGGGTTTCGTTTGGAACGATATACATTTT
>NW_017059380.1:0-237 GCF_001483705.2 Eufriesea mexicana | reverse complement strand
AATCGAAAGTGTCAATGATAACGAACTTTCCAGCAAGATTCTTTAGCATTGCAAAGCCTATAGGACGCCAATAGAATCTTTCCACCTTATTTAAGCGAGAAAGTTAACTCACCACGATATTATACGAAAATGTCAATAAAATTGAATTTTCCAGGACGATTCTATAGCACGGCAATGTCTACAGCATGCCAGTAGAATCTCTCCTCCTCATTTATGCAGGAAGGATAGCTCACCACG
>NW_017059379.1:0-237 GCF_001483705.2 Eufriesea mexicana | reverse complement strand
TTTATGTCCTTATTGTCAGCGTCCCTTGACTTCTATACACTCATTGTCACCTGAACCACCACTCGGGTAAACCGTAAGAAGTAACAATATATCACCCTTAAGACAACGGGCATGGGGATCCAGATTGTTTAAACAACCACCACCACCGAAAGACGCTGGAGCTAGGATACACCTCCAATATTAGTCGCTACCAATCAGACCACAGAGGAAGCTTATAAAACCACCGACAGAACAGTC
>NW_017059378.1:0-237 GCF_001483705.2 Eufriesea mexicana | reverse complement strand
ATTTTCGACTAATGTCGCGGTGAGCTAGTTTTGATGCATAAATAAGGAGGAAAGGTTCTGTTGGCATGCTATAACCATTGCAATACTATAGAATCTGTCTGGAAAATTCAATTTTATTGACATTATCGACTAATATCGTGGTGAGCTAGTTTTGACTCATAAATAACGAAGAACGATTCTATTGGCATGATATAGCCATTTCGATGCTATAGAAACTGACTGGAAAATTCAATTTTA
>NW_017059377.1:0-237 GCF_001483705.2 Eufriesea mexicana | reverse complement strand
TAACAGATTATAGAGTTTGAATAGACCTATTTTCAGGCATGTATATTTTTGTACTTGCCATGGTATTGATGGCGTTACGCGATCTATTCACAAAACTATAACGGATCATAGATTTGAATAGACCTATTTTCTTGCATGTAGATGTCTGTACTTGCCATGGAATTGATGGCGTTGGGCGATCTATTCACCAAACTACAACGGATCATAGATTTTGGATAGACCTATCCTCTGGCAAGT
>NW_017059376.1:0-237 GCF_001483705.2 Eufriesea mexicana | reverse complement strand
ATCCATAAAATCGTTCACCCATACGGCCATACATCCATACATTCAATCATCCATACATGCATACATGCATACATACTTACATCCATACATTCATACATACATACATACATACGTGCATGCATCCATACATCCATACATACATACATCCAACCATCCATACATCTATCCATCCAAACATCCATACATTCATACATCCATACATCCATAAGTCCATCCATCCATACCTCCGTCCATCCA
>NW_017059375.1:0-237 GCF_001483705.2 Eufriesea mexicana | reverse complement strand
CACGACGAGTTAATCGAAATTATTTATTTTCCAATTATTTGTTTCATTTAATTATGTATTTTCCAATTATTTCTAATTTAGGATGAGTTAATCGATATTATTTATTTTCCAATTATTTGTTTTATTTAATTATTTGTAATTATTTATTTTGCAATTATTTCTAATTCACGATGAGTTAATCGAAACTATTTATTTTGCAATTATTTGCTTTATTTAATTATTTGTAATTATTTATTC
>NW_017059374.1:0-237 GCF_001483705.2 Eufriesea mexicana | reverse complement strand
TATAGGCTTTGCAAAGCTGTAGAACCTAGAAGGATAATACAATTCTATTGACATATTCGACTACCATCGTGGTGAGCTATATTCCTTGCCTAAGTAAGGAGTAAAGATGCTTTCTGAGTGCTATAGCCATTGCAATGATGCAGTTTACGGCTGAAAAATACAATTTTATTGACATTTTCGTCTAATATCGTGGTGGGCTAACTTTCTTGCATATCTAAGGAGGAAAGAATCTATTGG
>NW_017059373.1:0-237 GCF_001483705.2 Eufriesea mexicana | reverse complement strand
AGATATTGCGTCCCTCTCCAGATCCAAGCAAGACATACCAGAACACAGTGGACCGCAGAAATCGATCGAATAGCTGTGTACAGCACGAAAGTTAAAGCTACCCTAACCAAACTTTGCCTTACCCAACCTAACTGAAAGTAACGTGACTCAACAAAGTGTGCCGATTCCACTGTCGCTGGCATTCCCAGGGCCAGGCGGAAAATATTAGAGCACTGTAGGGCACAGGAATCCACCTAA
>NW_017059372.1:0-237 GCF_001483705.2 Eufriesea mexicana | reverse complement strand
TATTCTGCTCGACTCTGGGGATTCCAGTAACAGTGGTATCTGCACTCTAGGTAAATGATGCTTAGTTAGATTTTATTAGGTTTGGGTAGCCTAGGATAGGGTAGCTTCGACTTTGTGGTAAACCCGGCTATTCGGTGGATTCCTGCGTTGCTCTGTGGCGTGATATCTCAGCTAGGCTCTGGGAAAGAGAACAATGGCGATCACGGCTCCATACGCTGAGTTAGGGTACGTTTGCTT
>NW_017059371.1:0-237 GCF_001483705.2 Eufriesea mexicana | reverse complement strand
TCCGCACATCCATCCATCCATAAGTCCACCCTTCGATACATTCATCCATCCATACAACCACCCAACCATACGCCCATCGATCCATACATCTATCCATCCATACATCTATCCACTAATCCATGCATCCATCAATACATACATACATACATCAATACATCCATCCAGCCATACATACGTCCATACACCAATCCTTCCAAACATCCAACCTGCCATACAACCACCCATCCATACATCCAT
>NW_017059370.1:0-237 GCF_001483705.2 Eufriesea mexicana | reverse complement strand
TGCAAGGAAGGTTGCTCACCACGGTATTAATCGATAATGTCAATAAAATTTAATTTTCCAGACGGATTCTACAGCATTGCAATGGATATAGCACGCCAAAAGTAACTTCCCCCCTTACCTATGCAAGGAAGATAGCTCACCACGGTATTAGTCGAAAATATCAATAAAATTGATTTTTCCAGCAAGATTCTGTGGCATTATAATGCCTATAGCACGCCAAGAGTATATTTCCTCCTT
>NW_017059369.1:0-237 GCF_001483705.2 Eufriesea mexicana | reverse complement strand
TGGTTGGGCGTATCCCAACCCCTCGCCCATGGGGGCCGTGTTGCGGAATGCGGCACGTTAAATGCCGACGCTCGTCGTCTCTGTCATCGTTGTAATAGGCACTGCCTGAAACAACAGTAGCGAGCTTGGCTCCGAATGCTACAAATCGACACTAATTGACACGGGGGGAGCCGTCCTAGTCACGAATGCGAGTTGGGAGCGTCCTGCTCGAGGTACGGGAGCGAATGGATATCTCAG
>NW_017059368.1:0-237 GCF_001483705.2 Eufriesea mexicana | reverse complement strand
AAGTTAGTACATGTTTGTCTTGACCATTGTGCTACACACTGCTATTCTGTGGGTCTCTGCGCTGTACGTTGCTCTACTATACTCTGCTCGACAATGGCGATTCCAGCAATTGTGGTTGTGACACGTAAGTTTGTCTTAGGCTACGTTTGGCTATATTACAATTGTTTATTCTTAGATGTGATAGCTTTGACTTTCGCGCTGCGCACGCTATACCGTTGATTTCTGCGCTATACTAAC